>NC_064846.1:80718665-81018965 GCF_024166365.1 Elephas maximus indicus | reverse complement strand
GAATGGAAGACAGATATAAATATGCTATCTATATATTGGAGTCCCTGGGTGGTGCAAACAGTTCAGTGCTCGACTACTAATTGAAAGTTTGGTGGTTCCAACCCACCCAGAGGTACCTCAGAAGACAGGCCTGGTGATCTGCTTCCAAAAAGTTACAGCCTTGAAAGCCCTATGGAGCAGTTCTACTCTGCACATCTGGGGTTGCAATGAGTCAGAATAGACTTGATGACAACTAACAACAACTTTGATCTATATACTTAAATATTCTATTCAGTTTATGGTTTACAGAGGTTACTTCTGTGAGAATAAAAAACACATGGAAAAGGGCAGCATAGTGGGCTTGTTATTGTTAGTTGCTGTCCAGTTGGCTCCGACTCACGGCAACTTTATGTATAACAGAACAAAATGTTGCTCAGTCCTGAGCCATCTTTAACATTGTCAGTTGTGGTGGTTGTGCCAATCTATATCATTGAGGATTTCCCTCATTTTTCCTGACCCTCTACTTTACCAAACATGATGTCCTTTTCTAGCAATTGGTCATTCTTGATGATGTGTCCAAAGAAAGCTAGCTGAAGTCTCACTATCCTTGTTTCTAGGGAGTATTCTGGCTGCATTTCTTCTAAATCTGATTTGTTTGCTCTTCTGGCAGTCCACGGTGTATTCAGTATTATTTGTCAGCAGCACAATTTGAATGTATTAATTCTTCTTCTGTCGTCCTTTTTCGTTGTTCAGTTTTCACGTGCATATGAGGAGATAGAAAAGACCATGGCTTGGATCAGGTGCACCGTAGTCATCAAAGTGACGTCTTTGCTTTTCAAAACTTTAAAGAGTCTTTTGCAGTAGATTTGCCTGATGCAGTGCATCGTTTCATTTCCTGACTGCTGCTTCCACGAGCATTAGTTACTGATCCAAGTAGAATGAAATAATTTACAACTTCAGTTTTTCATTTGTCATTATTTTGTCTGTCTGCCCGGTTGTGAGGATTTTTGTTTTCTTCATGTTCATGTGTAATCCATACAGAAGATTGTAGTCTTTGACTTTTATCAGTAAGTGCTTCAAATTGATTTACTTTTGCGCAAGTAAGGTTGTATCATAAACCTGTCACAGGTTGTTAATGTCTTCCTCCAATCCTGATGCCCCATTCTTCTTCATATAGTCCAGCTTCCCAGACAGGGGTTAAGATAAACACACACACACACATATACACACTTGCTGTCAAGTCAGTTCCAACTCATGGTGACCTCATGAGTGTGAGAGTGGAACTGTGCTCCATAGGGTTTTCAGTGGTTGATTTTTTTCAGAAGTATATTGACAGGCCTTTCTTCCAAGGCACCTGTGGATGGTCTCATACCTCCAACTTTTCTGTTAGCAGCCAAGCTTGTTAACCATTTGCACCACCTAGGACCTCCGGGCAGGAGGTAGACAAGCAATATTAAGCATTGAAAATACTATAGGATAAACATTTAGGTGGAGTTTACCTTTATGAGCTTTCCTTTGCAAGGCTGGAAGCAATGTTTATATATCAGGCAAACCTATAGCGAAGGGTAAAGATTGGAGGAAAAGTTTGGTGTTATGGGAGAATAGTAACAGTGAAAAAAACTATTGCACTTCAGGCAGAGAAAAAACTGTGAATACTTTAAAACTAGGTTTGAAGTGAAAATACCACTCTCACCATAGGGAAGCATGGACAGTAAAATGTAGCCAATGAGGAATCACAGCATTGCTTTTCAGGAGGGTACTGGAGAGTTTGAATAATGAAGAATTAATTGCCTGATACAATTATTCAGATGAGAAAACACTGTAGTATAATTGACAAATATTTACACATAACTATTAGGGGACTATCTAGAACATTTAAGAAAAGTGATGTAGAGGATAGGTGGTTCTAGACATGCCTTTTGTATCCAAGGTGAGAAACAGCTAATGAATTCTGAACAAGTTTTGAACTCCAAAGAGGCCTGATTCGTATTGTCGTTTTTCACTTTAAAGTACAAATTAAGGAGACAGGGTGGGGCTGCATGGGAAGGTGTGTGTGTGTGTGTGTGTGTGTGCGTGTGCGTGTGCGTGTGCGTGTGCGTGTGCGTGTGCGTGTGCGTGTGCGCGCGCGCGCGCACAGGTGCACCCTATCTGTGGTTTCAGATATTAACTTCTTTAGCTTACTCCATTAACGAACTCAAAAACCTAAACCCATTGCTGTCTAGTTGATTCCGACTCGTAGTGACCCTATAGGAAAGAGTAGAACTGCCCCCATAGGGTTTCCAAGGAGTGGCTGGTGGATTCAAACTGCCGACCTTTTGGTTAGCAGCCGAGCTCTTAAATACTGCAGCTCCAGGGCTTCGTCCATTAATAAAAACCGCCTATATTGCTTAGTAAAATGTGCCCACTGAACTTAATCTAAATTATTTTTGTGATGGTGGGGTGGAGGGAGTGTCAGCTTGGCATAATTTATCACTTTACGTTGCTGTCTGAGCTTATTTATATTTGGCCTGATAGGCTACATGCTGCAACTCATTGTAACAGTCTTGTCACTTCATAAAAGCTCAGCAATAACCTAAAGAATGTTAGAATATCCAGAAATAGCATGGTATCTTTTGACTTACCAAGCTCCCTTAAAATTCAAATCTATTGTTTTTAGTTTTGAACTTACTGAAATTAAAAATGTATACAAAACTAGAGACAATCATATAATGAACCTACATGCTTCCATCACTGAGCTTCATCAATTATTAACTTAAAGCTAAAATTGTTTCACCAGTATTCCCACCCATATCTCCCTTATCCTATATATTCTTTTTTTTTATTGTGCTTTAAGTGAAAGTTTAAAAATCAAGTCAGACTCTCGTACAAAAATTTATAAACACCTTGCTATATACTCCTAATTCCTCTCCCCCTAATGAGACAGCACACTCCTTTCCTGTTCTATTTCTTTTCGAATCTATTTGGCCAGCTTCTGACCCTCCCTACCCTCTCATCTCCCGTTCAGACAGGAGATGCCAACATAGTGTCTACTTGATCCAAGAAGCTCATTCTTCACCAGTATCATTGTCTATCCTATGGTCTAGTCCAATCCCTGTCTGAAGAGCTAGATTTAGGAATGGCTCCTGTCTTGGGAAAACAGAACGTCTGGGGACCATAAGCTCCGGGGTCATTCTAGTCTCAGTCAGATCATTAAGTCTGGTCTTTTTACGAGAATTTGGCGTCTGCATCCCACTACTCTCCTGCTCCCTCAGGGGTTCTTTGTTGTGTTCCCTGTCAGGGCAGTCATCAATATTGGTTGTAGCCGGGCACCATCTAGTTCTTCTGGACTCAGGCTGATGTAGTCTCTGGTTTATGTGGCCCTTTCTGTCTCTTGGACTCGTAATTATACTGTGTCTTCGGTGTTCTTCATTCTACTTTGCTCCAGGTGGGCTGAGACCAACTGATACATCTTAGATGGCCGGTTGCTAGCATTTAAGACCCCAGACGTCACTCTCCAAAGTGGGATGCAGAATGTTTCATAATAGATTTTATTATGCCAGTTGACTTAGATGTCCCCTGAAACCATGGTCCCCAAACCCCTGGCCCTGCTACACTGGCCTCCAAAGTGTTCAGTTTATTCAGGAAACTTCTTTGCGTTTGGTTTAGTCCAGTTGTGCTGACCTCTCCTGTATTGTGTGTTTTCTTTCCCTTCACCTAAAATAGTTCTTTTTTTTTTTTACTATCTAATTAGTGAAAACCCTCTCCCTCCCTACCTCTCTCCCCCGTCTCCTAACCATCAAAGAATATTCTCTGTTTAAACTATTTCTTGAGTTCTTATAATAGTGGTCTTATACAATATTTGTCCTTTTGCAACTGACTAATTTCACTCAGCATAATGCCTTCCAGATTCCTCCATGTCATGAGATGTTTCATAGATTCATCATTGTTTTTTATCGATGTGTAGTATTCCGTCGTGTGAATATACCGTAATTTATTTATCCATTCATCCATTGATGGGCACCTTGGTTGCTTCCTTCTTTCTGCTATTGTAAACAGTGCTGCAATGAACATGGGTGTGCATATATCTGTTCCTGTAAAGGTTCTTATTTCTCTAGGATATATTCTAAGGAGTGGGATTGCTGGACCATATGGTAGTTCTATTTCTAGTTTTTTAAGGAAGTGCCAAGTGGATTTCCAAAGTGGTTGTACCATTTTACATTCCCACCAGCAGTGTATAAGTGTTCCAGTTGCTCCACAACCTCTCCAACATTCAGTATTTTGTGTTTTTTGGATTAATGCCAGCCTTGTTGGAGTGAGATAGAATCTTATTGTAGTTTTTATTTGCATTTCTCTAATAGCTAATGATTGTGAGGATTTCCTCATGTATCTGTTAGCCGCCTGAATGTCTTCCTTAGTGAAGTGTCTGTTCATATCCTTTGCCCAGTATTTAATTGGGTTATTTGTCTTTTTGTAGTTGAGTTTTTGCAGTATCATGTAGATTTTAGAGATCAGATGCTGATTGGAAATGTCATACCTAAAAACTTTTTCCCAGTCTGTAGGTAGTCTTTTTACTCTTTTGGTGAAGTCTTTGGATGAGCATAGGTGGTTTTTTTTTTTGGGGGGGGGGGAGCTCCCAGTTATCTAGTTTCTCTTCTGCATTGTTAGTAATGTTTTGTATAATGTTTATGCCATGTATTAGGGCTCCTAGCATTGTCCCTATTTTTTTTTTCCATGGTCTTTATCATTTTAGATTTTATATTTAGGTCTCTGATCTGTTTTGAGTTAGTGTTTTGCATGGTGTGAGGTATAGGTCTTGTTTCATTATTTTGCAGATGGATATCCAATTATGCCAGCACCATTTGTTAAAAAGACTGTCTTTCCCCCATTTAACTGTTTTGGGGACTTTGTCAAATATCTGCTGCTTATATGTGGGTGGATTTATGTCTGAATTTTCACTTCTGTTCCATTGGTCTGTGTATCTGTTGTTGTACCAGTACCAGGCTGTTTTGACTACTGTGGTGGTATAATAGGTTCTAAAATCAGGTAGAGTGAGGCTTCCCACTTTGTTCTTCTTTTTCTGTGATGCTTTACTTATCCAGAGCCCCTTTTCCTTCCATAGGAATTTGGTGATTTGTTTTTCCATCTCATTAAAAAAATGTCATTGGAATTTGGATGGGAATTGCGTTGTATCTGTAGATCGCTTTTGGTAGAATAGACGTTTTTACAATGTTAAGTCTTTATATCTATGAGCAAGGTATGCTTTTCCACTTATGTAGGTCTCTTTTGGTTTCTCGCAGTAGTTTAGTAGTGTAGTTTTCTTTGTATAGGTCTTTTACGTCTCTGGTAAGATTTTTTACTAAGTGTTTTATCTTTTTGGGGGCTACTGTAAACGGTACTGATTTGGTGATTTCCTCTTTGATATTCTTTTTGTTGGTGTATAGGAATCCAACTGATTTATGTATGTTTATCTGGTATCCTGATACTCTGCTGAACTCTTCTATTAGTTTCAGTATTTTTCTGGAGGATTCTTTAGGGTTTTCTGTGTATAAAATCATGCCATCTGCAAACAGAGATACTTCTTCCTTGCCAATCTGGATGCCCTTTCTTTATCTAGCTGCATTGCTCTGGCTAGGACCTCCAGCACAATGTTGAATAAAAGTGGTGATAAAGGGCATCCTTGTCTGGTTCTCGATCTCAAAGGGAATGCTTTCAGACTCTCTCCATTTAGGATGATGTTGGCTGTTGGCTTTGTATAAATGCCCTTTATTATGTTGAGAAATTTTCCTTCTATTCCTATTTTGCTGAGAGTTTTTATCATGAATCGGTGTTGATCTTTGTCAAATGCCTTTTTTGCATTGTTTGATAAAATCATGTGGTTCTTGTCTTTTGTTTTATTTGTATGATGGATTACATTGATTGTTCTCCTAATGTTTAACCATCTCTGCGTACCTGGTATGAATCCCACTTGGGCATGGTGAATTCTTTTTTTGATATGTTGTTGAATTTTTTGGCTAGAACTTTGTTGAGGATTTTTGCATCTATGTTCGTGAGGGATATAGGTCTGTAATTTTCTTTTTCTGTAGTGTCTTTACCTGGTTCTGGTATCACGGATATGCTGGCATCATAAAATGAGTTTGGGAGTATTCTGTCCTTTTCTATGCTCTGAAATACCTTTAGTAGTAGTGGTGTTAACTCTTCTCTGAACGTTTGGGGAAGAACTTTCTAGTGAAGCTGTCAGGGCTAGGGCTTTTTTTTGTTGGGAGTTTTGGATTACCTTTTCAATTTCTTCTTTTGTTATGGGTCTACTTGGTTGTTCTACCTCTGTTTGTGTTAGTTTAGATAGGTAGAGTGGTTCTAGGAATTCATGCATTTCTTCTGGGTTTTCAAATTTGTTATAGTACAATTTTTCATAGTAATCTGATATGATCCTTTTAATTTCAGTTGGGTCTGTTGTAATATCACCCATGTCATTTCTTATTTGGGCTATTTGCTTCCTCTCCTGTTTTTCTTTTGTCAGTTTGGCCAGTGGTTTATCAGTTTTGTTAATTTTATCAACGAACCAGCTTTTGGTCTTCTTAACTCTTTCAATTGTTTTTCTGTTTCATTTAGTTCTGCTCTAATTTTTATTATTTCCTTTCTTCTAGTGCCTGAAGGTTTTTTTTTTTGTTGTTGCTCTCTTTCTATTTGTTCAAGTTGTAGTAATAGTTCTTCGATTTTGGCCCTTCTTTTTTTATGTGTGCATTTATTGATATAAATTGACCTCTGTCCGCTGGTTTCACTGTGTCCCAGAGGTTTTGGTAGGAAGTGTTTTCATTCTCATTGGATCTACGAATTTCTTTATTCCATCCTTAACGTCTTCTATAACCCAGTCTTTTTTGAGGAGGGTATTGTTTAGTATCCTAGTGTTTGATTTCATTTCTCTGCTTTTTCTGTTGTTGATTTCTACTTTTTTGGTATTATGGTGAGCAAAGATGCTTTGTAATATTTTGATGTTTTGGATTCTGCTAAGGCTTGCTTTATGACCTAATAATATGTGGCCTATTCTAGAGAATGTTCCATGTGCACTAGAAAAGAAAGTATACTTGTCTGCTGTTGAGTGGAGTGTTCTGTATATGTATAAGGTTGAGTTTGTTGATTGTGGCATTTAGATCTTCCGTGCCTTTATTCAGCTTCTTTCTGAATGTCCTGTCCTTCACCGAAAGTGGTGTGTTGAAGTCTTCTACTATAATTGTGGAGCTGTCTATCTCACTTTTCAGTACTGTTAGAGTATGTTTCATGTATCTTGCAGCCCTGTTATTGGGTGCGTAAATATTTATTATGGTTATATCCTCCTGGTATATTGTCCCTTTAATCAATATATCCTGTCCTCCCTTATCCTTTGTGGTGGATTTAACTTTGAAGTCTTTTTTGTCAGAAATTAATATTGCCACTCCTGCTCTTTTTTGATTGTTGTTTGGTTGGTAAATTTTTTTCCATCCTTTGAGTTTTATTTTGTTTGTGTCTCTAGGTCTAAGGTGTGTCTCTTGTAGGCAGCATATAGACAGATCGTGTTTTTTTTTTTAAATCCATTCTGCCACTCTCTGTCTCTTTATCAGTGCATTTAGTCCATTGACATTCAGTGTAATTATGGATAGGTATGAGTTTTTTTTATGAGTTTAGTGCTGTCATTTTGATGTCTTTTTTTGTGTGTTGTTGACAGTTTTTTTCCCACCTAATTTTTTGTGCTGAGTAGTTTATATATTGTCTTTTCCTCTTATTCGTTTTTGTTGATTTTGTTACTTCTGAGTCTTTATTTATTTATTTATTTTTGTATTTTATTTTGATGAGTAGGATAGTTAGTCTCCTTTGTGGTTACCTTAATATTTACCCCTATTATTCTGAGTTTAAACCTAACTTTTATTTCTTTCCTCTCCATATGAAAAATCTATGACTACATTTCTTAGTCCCTCTTTATTATTTTTATGTGGTCTTTTACATAATGACATTACTGTTTCCCCAGTTGAGTGTTTTTTTTTAACTTGAATTATTTTTGTGATTTCCTTGTCTGTGTTAACAGCTGATTGCTCTGTCCAGTGTTCTAGTCTTTGGTTGATACCTGATATTATTGATTTTGAAACCAAAGAACTCCTTTTAGCATTTCTTATAGTTTTGGTTTGGTTTTTACATAATCCCTAAACTTCTGTTCATGTGGAAATGGCCTAATTTCACCTTCATATTTGAGGGACAGTTTTGCTGGATATATGATTCTTGGTTAGCAATTTTTTTCCTTTAAAACTTTATATAAGTCATCCTATTGCCTTTTTGCCTGCATGGTGTCTGCCGAGTAGTCCGAGCTTATTCTTATTGACTCTCCTTTGTAGGTGACTTTTTGTTTATCCCCAGCTGCTCTTAAAATTCTCTCTTATCTTTGGTTTTGGCAAGTTTGATTATAATATGTCTTGGTGACTTTCTTTTAAATTCTACCTTATGTGGAGTTTGATGAGCATCTTGGATAGGTATCTTCTCATTTTTCACTATATAAGGGAAGTTTTCTGCCAACAAATCTTCAACAATTCTCTCTGTATTTTCTGTCATCCCTCCCTGTTCTGGTACTCCAATCACTTGTAGGTTATTCCTCTTGATAGTGTCCCACATGATTCTAAAGTTTCTTCATTTTTTTAATTCTTTTATTTGATTTTTCTTCAAATGTATTGGTGCCACATGGTTTATCTTCAAGGTCCCCAATTCTGCCTACCACTTGCTGGATTTTGCTCCTCTGAGTTTCTATTGAGTTGTCTGATTCTGTAATTTTATTGTTAATCTTCTGAATTTCTGATTGGTGTCTCTCTATGGATTTTTGCAGGTTATTAAATTTTTCATTATATTCTTGAATAACCTTTTTAATTTCTTTAAGTGTTTTATCTGTATGTTCCTTGGCTTGTTTTACGTATTGCCTGATCTCCTTCCTTATGTCTTGAAGAGATCTCTATATTAATCTTTTGAATTCTGCATCCGGTAATTTCAGGAAGCCACCTTCATCCAGAAGATCCTTTGATTCTGTTTTGAGAGCTTGTTGAAGCTACCATGGTCTGTTTCTTTATGTGTTTTGATATTGACTGTTTTCTCCGAGCCATCTATAAGTTATTGTATTAGTTTATTTTGTTTGCTTACTATATCCTAGTTTCTTGCTGTGTTTTGTTTTGATATGCCCAAATGGGTTGCTTGAGTGGGCTAGCTTGGTATTTTCACCTTTGGTACTCTGACTTCCTGTCACCAGATGGCTAGAGCTGTTATCAGGCATATGAGCTTATGAGCCCATTCACTTTTCTCGTGTGGGTTCAGCTCAGGAGTCCAGGTAGATGGTCATCAAGTGTGTGGTACAGGCTCTGACATACAGTCTTAGAGGGGCAGGGGTGTTTGATGTAGGTACCTGTTGCAGCAGGGGGTCACACCCTGAACAAGGCAAGGGGCTTAGAACTGTCCCCCGAGTGTGTCTGAATAAACCGTGTCCTTCTTCCCTAGAGCATGCAGTTGGGTGTGTTCTGCAGATAGACCATGGCCACCCAAAGTTTTGGTTGTAAGGACTGAGAGATACCTGTTATTCTTGGACCCCTGTTGCAGGGGCTGGGTGACCTGAGAGGAGCCACCAGTCCTTAGGCCCCTGATGTGGGTTGTTGAGGACCCTGTTTCATAGGCAAAGCAATGTCAAATATCAAATATCCACCTCTTCTCCACACAGCTGAAACGGTTGTAGTTTGCCAACAAGGGCCTATTCTCCTGAAATAGGCCCACACAGGTGCATGCAGAGTGGAAGGTACTCAAAATCCGTGGACCATTTATGCCCGGACAGGAGCCGCTTCTGTCCTGAGCTCACCCAGGTAGTGGAACTGGCCAATTATTTTTTCCCCCTGTTGTGAATTTATTCCTTCTCCAAGTCTGGGAGCATGGCTCAGGGCACTCAAATGGGTCTATCTCAGGTTCAGGGAAATCAACAACCACTGAAGCCAGCGTGGGGGCAGGGGGCACGGTAAAATATACGCAAGTACTTGGGTTTTGCCGTACGTGCCATTCTTCTCTGGTCCAGGTGGTGTGAGGTTGCTGTGAGGCTGGGTGCTTCTCCCTGAGAAAGCCGCATCCAAACGCTACCACCAGCCCGCTGCAACCACTTCTGGGAATGGTACCTGAGGGATCTCAGTGAGTCAGGTCCGGCAACTCCTCTCTGCTTCTGAATGGTCTCACTCTCCCCCTGCCACTTAGTGTGTTTTCTAACTTTGCCTTTTGATGCTCAGGGCTCCTACCTCGTCATCAACATAATCGTTTCACTTGATTTTTCCGGTCTTTGTTGTAAGAGGGATCACCAGAAGCATCTGGCTATTCTGCCATCTTGGCCCTGCCTCCTTTCTATATGTTTTTTTGAAGCAAATTCCAGTTCTCACATCATTTCACCTGTAAATATTTTAATATATAGCTCTAAAAGATGTTGTATGCCATGGAGTCCATTTGCACTCATAATGACCCTGTATAACAGAGTAGAACTGCCCCATAGCATTTCCTAAGCTTTAATTTTTATGGGAGATCACCAAGTCTTTTCTCCTGAGGAGATGCTGGTGAGTTCTAACTGCCAGCCTTTCAGTTAGAAGCCGAGTGCTTAACCATTGCACAACCAGAGCAATGATGTTGTTGTTAGGTGCCATTGAGTCAGTTACAACTCACAGCAACCCTACAGAATGAAATACTGCCCTGTTGTGCACTATTCTCACCATCTTTGCCATGCTTGAGTCCATGGTTGCAGCCACTGTGTCAATCCAAATCTTTGAGGAACTTCCCCTTTTTCTCTGACCCTCTACCTTACCAAGCATGATGTCCTTCTCCAGGGACTGGTACCTCTTAATAACATGTCCAAAGTAAGTGAGACGATGTCTCACCATCCTCACTTCTAAGGTGCATTCTGGCTGTAGTTCCAAGACAGGTTCGTTTGCTCTTCTGGCAGTCTATGGTATATTCAGTATTCTTTGCCAATATCAAATTCAAATGCATCAATTCTTCTTTGGTCTTCCTTATTCATTTTCCAGCTTTCACGTGCATATAAGGTGATTGAAAATACCATGGCTTGGGTCAGGTGCACCTTAGTACTCAAAGAATCTAAAATGAAACCACAGTACCATTCCATCTACAACTACCAGTGATCCCTTAATATTTTAAAATATCTACTCACTGATCACATTTGCCCAGTATTTAAGAGCTTGATTGTTTAAATGGCGATCCAAATAAGATTTTTATGTTGCAACTGGTTTCTACATCTCTTTTAATCTATGTTTATTTTCCTTCCTTGTAATTTGTTGTTATTAAAGAAACTGGATTGAATTGTTATAGAACCTTTTAGCATAGTCATTTGTTCTCTACATTTTCTGCAGAGGTTAGACCACAAATCCATTGTTTTAAATATCTCTGTATTTTGTTTCTCTTCTAAGATCTAAAGAGAGGTATCTGTGACAAACATTATATTGTGACTATCTTAAATATTGGAATTCCAACCTTTTGGTAAAACACTTAAATAGACAAAACACCGCATTCTATATATTAAACGGAAATTGTAGAGGTCATATCAGTTTTCAGTTCTTTGTTTTATTGCCATGCTAACTGATTTATAATATTTTTATAAGACTTTGCAAATAATCATTACAAGTTTCTGAGGTAGAATGACATAGTGGAAATGACTTCTAAAATGTATTACTTAGAAATTTTACTATTACTTAGAAATTTTGTTATCTTGGACTTGTCACTTTTCCTCCTGAGTCTCAATTTCACCATCAGTAAAATGGGTATAATACTAATGGTATAGAGATTTTTTTGAAGTATTAAGTTAAACATTGAGTTACCATATGACTTAGGAACTCTACTCCTACGTATATAATCAAAAACCTTGAAAGCAGGGATGACTGAAACAGATAGACGTACACCAACATCCATAGCAACATTATTCATAATAGCTGAAAGTTGGCAACAGCCAAAATGTCCATCAGCAAGATGAATTGGTAAACAAAATGTGGTATGTACATACAATGGAGTATTATTCAGCCATAAAAAGGAGTGAAGTACCAATAAATTCTACAATGTGGATGAACCTTGAAAATAGTATAAATGAAATAGTCAGATACAGTAGAACGAGTATTGTTTGATCCCACTTATGTGAAATGTCTAGCACAGTTTATTGGTTGTTGCCAGGGGCTGGGAAGAGGAGGGAATGGGGAGTTATTGCTAAAGGGTACTACGTTTGTGTTTGGGATGATAAAAAAACCTTTAAAATTGATGCTGGTTATGATCGCACAACACATCAAATGTAGTTAATCCCACTGAATTGTACAATTAGAAATAGTTAAAATGGAAAACATTTTGTTAGATATATTTACCACAATAAAATTTTAAAATGAGACACTGCTTATAAACACAATCTCTCTCTGTCTCTAAACCAAGGAACCAAACCCGTTGCCGTCTTGTCGATTCCGACTCATAGTGACCCTGTAGGACAGAGTAGAACTGCCCTATAGGGTTTCAAAGGAGTGCTTGGTGGATTTAAACTGCTGACCTTTTGGTTAGGAGCCGTAGCTCTTAACCAGTGTGCCACCAGGGTTTCTATACATGCACATATATGCATGTATATGTATATATATGATTATTTTCAATTTCTGTATTTCATAATTAAGAAAAGGGAATACTCACAGTCACACTCATGAATTCTAATTTTAACCCCCCCCGTGACTAAGTAATTATAATAGTTACATCCTATATAAACTGTATGTACTTTATGCACCACAAGTCAGCGTAAATCATATAGATAATACTAACCATCAACTTGTTTGTTTCTGTAGTGCACCCACTGTAGTTTGACTTTCTCCTGCTAAGCTTTTTTGTTTACTCTGATTATCAGCTCTTAAAAAAAAATTTTTTTTTTTATTACTAGAGAGGAAACTGAGACTCGGGATGGTTAACAGAATTGCCAAGGAGGTACAACAGGGCTGAGTTCAGAATCCAGCTCTTCTTACCCTAGGTTTACTTTTTTTTTTCCATTTCACTGTTCTAACTGAGACTGTACAGGCAAAAGCAAAATACCCTACTTCCTCAAGCAACATTTTATTGTATGTTATTGTAATACATATTTGATCTTAGTGGAACTAAACAGGGTACCTTGGTGAATTTATGCAAATGTAGGAAAGCAGGAAAATAAGGAAATATCTGCCAGCTGTGTTAAAATGACATCATGTGGCATTATGTCTTTTCTGTTACTACCCACTAAAAAACCACTGCCGTCGTAAGAACTCAAAATACTGTAACACAGTCATTAAACAAACTTGTCAACAAATGGAGTTTTGCTTGCAAACTGTTGAAGATATTACACACAGGAGTTGGCAAATGCTGACTTGTTTGTCTGAATATCTTAGTTTCTGCAGAGCCTGAAAAACCCAGAAATGGCAAAAAATGACAAGTCATATTAATATGAGGTAGGGAAAAGAGAAGTCTTACCTGGAAAACCATCAATATAAATCCAGTTCTGGGATCAGACAAAAGACCTGAGAGTTTGAAACATCAAGTTTTATTTGTTTTTGTACTGATATCATCTTAGTACATAATTGTCCATCATACTGACACATCAGTTTTGTTCACTCATTAATCATCTGAAATTGACAACGAAGCTGGGCATGGTACACCATAATAAATTGAAACAAAAATCATGCTCATTGGCTTCTAAAAGTTCTGTGCTGAGGCAGTGAGAAAATGAAAAATAATCCCATATTTGCAGATGATGGCGATTTCTACTTGCTTCAATTAATCTAGAACAACTACTCTATGAAGTAAAGTGGCATTTTAATTTCATATCATACCATACTGAGATATGAATGTACTAGAATTTGACAATATCGGTGAATTGATTATTTGCTTTTGAAAAAAGGGTACTCAGCTTTTGTTTAACAACCTGGCAAGTAACTATAATAAATAGGCATATCATTTTTAAAAATTTGAATGAGCTTTGTACATCCATATTGCCTGGAGAACAATCCTGTTTCTCTTAATTGCATCTGGAGTGGGATAGCCATTTTTATTTTCAAGAGTTGTATCAAATGGATGTATGGATCACACAGCCTGTATCTCTGAGAAGCTGTAGTGCTCTCCTCCATCTTTAACGGGAAGGATGTAAATGAGAGAAATGTGAGAACAGTAGATCCCATTTAGTGATCATTTATCTTAGAGACCTTTATCATGAACACCATTTAATTGAAGTAGATTAAAATGTATAGAAATGCTAATTTGAAAAACTTTTATCAGCCTCTGTGATGGTTAAATGTTGTGTGTCAACTTGGTTGGGCTATGATTCTCAGTGGTTTGGCAGTTACGTAATGATGTAATTACCTACACTATGTGATCAGCCAGTCATTTGTAAGGAGCGTTTCCCCTGGAGTGTGACCTACAGCCACTAGATATGCGGACATTCTGGCAAAACTTGCTTATTTACTCTGGTTCCTGCATGCGACTCATCATCATCTGACCTCTGATTCTTGGGACTTGAGCCAGCAAATGGCTGTGTTGCTTGCCGATCTTGGGGTTCATTGCTTTCCACAGCCCATGAGCTGGAGGCCTACCATCTGACCTGCTGATCTTGGGTTTGTCAACCCTTGTAGCTACATAAGTCAGGAGGAGCCTCCAACCTGATGCCTGGCCCACATTTTGGGACTTGTCAGCCTCTACAACCACGTGAGTGATTCCCTTGAGATAAATCTCTCTCTCTTTCTCTGCCACCATCAAGGACTTGAAGGATGCAGGGGTAGTGATTTCCATCACATTCACATTCAACTCACCTATTTGTCCTGTGCAAAAAAACAAATGGATCTTGGAGAATTACAAGGGATTATAGTAAACTTAACCAGGTGTTGACTTCAATTGCAACTGCTATTCCAGATGTGGTTTCCTTGCTTGAATGAATTAATACATCTCCTGGTACCTGGTATGAAGCTAGTGATCTGGCCAATACACTTTTCTCCATGATCTGGCCAATACACTTTTCTCCATTGCAGTTTTGAAGGAACACCAGAAGCAATTTGCCTTCAGCTGGCAAGGCCAACAATACACCTTCACTCTCCTACCTCAGGAGCCTCTCCAGACTTATGTCATAATTCAGTCCACAGTGACCCTGATCACCTTTCCCTTCCACAAGACATCACTCTGGTATACTACACTGATGACATTATGTGGATTGGACCAAGTAAGAAAGAAGTTTCAATGACTCTGGACTTATGGGTAAAACAGTTGCATGCTACAGGGTGGGAAATTAATCCCCCCAAAATTTAGGTACCTTCCACCTCAGTGAAATTTACAGACGTCCAGTGGAGTGGGGCATGTTGCAGTTCTGGAAATGCTCACTTGTCTATGCTGAGAAATTTGGAAGACACCTAAGTGGCCAACTGACTGGAAGAGATACATATTTATGCCTAATCCCAAGAAAGATGATCCAACTGAATGCAGAAATTATTGAACAATATCATTAATACCATATGCAAGCAAAATTTTGCTGAAGATCATTCAAAAGTGGCTGCAGCAGTATATCGACAAGGAACTCCCAGAAATTCAAGCCAGATTTAGTAAGAGGATGTGGAACCAGGAATATTATTGCTGATGTCAGATGGATCCTAGCGGAAAGCAGAGATTACCAAGGAAGATGTTTACCTGTGTTTTATTGACTATGCTAAGGCATTCAACTGTGTGGATCATAACAAATTACGGATAACATTGTGAAGAATGGGAATTCCAGAACACTTAATTGTGCTCATGAAGAACCTGTACATAGATTACTAGAGGCAGTTGTTTGGACAGAACGAGGGGATACAGTGTGGTTTAAAGTCAGGAAAGGTGTGTGTCAAGGTTTTATCTTGTCACCATACCTATTCAGTCTGTATGCTGAGCAAATAATACGAGAAGCTGGACTATATGAAGAAGAACAGGGCATCAGGATTGGAGGAAGACTCATTAACAGCCTGCAATATACAGATGACACAGCCTGCTGAAAGTAAAGAGGACCTGAAGCACTTGCTGATGAAGATCAAAGACCACAGCCTTCAGTATGGATTGCACGTCAACATAAAACAAAAATCCTCACAACTGCACCAATAAGCAACATCATGATAAATGGAGAAAAGATTGAAGTTGTCAAGGATTTCATTTTACTTGGATCCACAATCAACAGCCATGGAAGCAACAGTCAAGAAATCAAAAGATGCGTTACACTGGGCAAATCTGCTGCAAAAGACCTCTTTCAAGTGTTGAAAAGCAAAGATGTCACCTTGAAGACTAAGGTGCGCCTGACCCAAGCCATGGTATTTTCAGTCACATCATATGCATGTGAAAGCTGGACAGTGAATAAGGAAGACCAAAGAAGAATTGAGGCCTTTGAATTGTGGTGTTGGTGAAGAATATTGAATATACCATGGACTGCTAAAAGAACGAACAAATCTGTCTTGGAAGGAGTATAGCCAGAATGCTCCTTAGAGGCAAGGATGGCAAGACTGCATCTTACATACTTTGGACATGTTGTCAGGAGGGATCAGTCTCTGGAGAAGGACATCATGCTTGGCAAAGTACAGGGTCAGTGGAAAAGAGGAGGACCCTCAATGAGATGGAGTGACACAGTGGCTGCAACAATGGGCTCAAGCATAACAGTGATTGTGGTCATGGTGCAGGATTGGGCAGTGTTTCATTCTGTTGTACATAGAGTTGCTATGAGTCAGAACCAACTCAACAGCGTGTAACAACAACAACATGCTCATCAAAAGACTTCACCAAAAGAGTAAAAAGACAGTCTACAAACTGGGGAAAAAAAATTGGCTACGAATCTGATCAATGTCTGATCTCTAAAATCTACAATATACTGCAAATCCTCAAAAACGAAGAGACAAATAACCCAATTAAAAAATGGGCAAAGGATATGAACAGGTACTTCACCAAAGAAGACATTCAGGCAGCTACCAGATACAAGAGGAAATGCTCACGATCACTAGCTGTTAGAGAAGTGCAAATCAAAACTACAATGAGATACCATCTCACCACAACAAAGCTAGCATTAATCCAAAAAATAGAAAATAATGTTGGAGATGTTGTGTAGAGAGTGGAACACATTTACAGTGCTGGTGGGAATGTAAAATGGTACAACCACTTTGAAAATCGGTTTGGCACTTCCTTAAAAAGCTAGAAATAGAAGTACCATCCCACTCCTTGGAATATATCCTAGAGAAATAAGAGCCCTCACACAAATAGATATATGCACAGCCATGTTCATTGCAGCAGTGTTCACAATAGCAAAAAGATGGAAGCAGCGTAGGTACCCATCAACAGATGAATGGATAAACAGATTATGGTATATTCACACAATGGAATATTATGCAACGGTAAAGAACAATGATGACTCTGCGAGTCATCTCACAACATGGATGAATCTGGAAGGCATTATGCTGAGTGAAATTATTCAGTTGCAAAAGGACAAATACCGTATGAGACTACTATTATAAGAACTCAAGAAAAGGTTTAAACACAGAAGAAAACATAGGGTGGGGAAGGAGAGAGTGGGGCATTCACTAACTATATATAAAAAAAAACCTGTTGCCGTCGAGTCGATTCCGACTCATAGCGATCACTGACTATATAGTAGATAAGAATTATGTTAGGTGAAGGGAAGGACGACACACAATACAGGAGAAGTTAGCTCAACTGGACTAAACCAAAAGGTAAGAAGTTTCCTGAATACAACCAAACATTTCGAGGGACAGAGTAGCAGGGGTGGGGGTCTGGGGACCATGGTTTCAGGGGACAACTAGGTCAATTGGCATAACAAAGTTTATTTAAAAAATGTTCTGCATCCCATTTTGGTGATTGGTGACCGTGGTCTTAAATGCTAGTGATGAGTGGCCATCTAAGATACATCAATTGGTCCCAACCCACCTGAAGCAAAGGAGAATGAAGAACACCAAAGACACAAGGAAAATATTAGCCCAAGATACAAAAAGGGCCACATAAACCAGAGACTCCATCAGCCTGAGACTGGAAGAAGTAGATGGTGCCCAGCTACCACCAATGACTGCTCTGACAGGAAACACAACAGAGAGTCCCTGGTGGACCGGAAGAAAAGTGGGGTTCAAAACTCAAATTCTCATAAAAAGACCAGACTTAATGGCCTGGCTGATACTGGAGGGACCCCTGAAGTCATGGCCCCAGACTCTGTGTTAGCCGAGAACTGAAACCATTACCAAAGCCAACTCATCAAAGAGTAGACTGGACTGTAAGACATAAAATGATACTTGTGAAGAGAGTGCTTCTTAGCTCAAGTAGATACATGAGACTAAATGGGAAGCTCCCATCCAGAGGTGAGATGAGAAGGCAAAAAGGGACAGGAGCTGGTTGAATAGACACGGAAAAACTGGTGTGGAAAGGAGGAGTGTGCTGTCACATTATAGGGAGAGGAACTGGGGTCACATAACCATGTGTATATGAATCGTTGTTTGAGAAACTAACTTGAACTGTAAACGTTCACTTAAAGCAAATTAAAAAAAAGAAAAAAACACAAAGAGACACACAGACAGAAGAGAAGGAAATGTGACCATGAAAACAGAGATTGGAGCAATGCAGTCTGAAGTCAAGGAACACTGGAACCGCCAGAAGCTTGAAGAGGCTAAGGCCAGATTCTCCCTAGAGCCTTTAGAGGGAGCATGGCCAACCAAGAATTTGAACTAGAACTGTTAGAGAATAAATTTCTGTTGTTTTAAGTCAAAATAATAATAACTTTAATTATGAAAACAAATGTTTTACACCATTTAAAATGTGACCGGTGATAGTTATTTTGCTCATAGTTGAATTTGTGTTAAGTGTGCTGTGAGTTTGCATTCTTTTGTTTGTATTGCTGAAAAAAGCATAAATCCATTTCTAATACATGCAAGCTTATCATTTCTGAGGAATGTTTTTTTTTTTTTGTTTTTACTGCCTTTTGGATGTCCCACGGGAACCTCAAATTAAAAATATCAAAAAGAATTTATCTCTCTCTATCCCTTGTCCTCCTTGAGAATGATTTTTCTTATCAAACGGTACCCCCATTTACTGAATAACTAAAATCAAAACTCAAGTATAATCCTTAACTAATTATTCTTTTCCCACTTACCTCAAATTAGTCATTAAATTCTCTAGATTCTATTTATTTATTTTTTCTTTTAAAGTTGGTGAATATGTTTTGGCAACTGAATTTGAAGATACACAACCAGAGTCATTAAAAAAAAATCGGTTGTCGTTGAGTCAGTTCCAGCTCATGGCAACCACATGTGTTGCAGAGTAGAAATTTGTGCCATAGAGTTTTCAAAGCTGTGACCTTTGAGAAGCAGATCATCAGGCCTTTCTGCTGAGGCACCTCTGGATGGGTTGGAACTGCCAACCTTTAAGTTAGTTGTTGTTGTTAGGTGCCAGTCAGTCAGTTTTGATTCATAGAGACTTCATGTGACAAGGTAGAAATGCCCTATAGGGTTTTCTGGGGAGCAGATCACCAGGTCTTTCTTCTGTGGAACCACTGGGTGGGTGTGAACCTCTAATCTTTCAGTTAGCAGCCAAGAACTTAACCATTGTAACACCAGGGCTCTTTAGTAGGCAAATACTTAACTGTTTGAACCCAAACCCAAACCCAAACCAAACCCACTTCTGTAGAGTGGATTCTGACTCATAGCAACTGTATAGGACAGAGTAGAACTGCCCCATAGAGTTTCCAGGGATGGAAATCTTTCCAAAAGCAGACTGCCACATCTTTCTCCTGAGGAACAGCTGGTGGGTTGGAACTGCCAACCTTCTCTTCCAGTTAGTAGCCGAGTGCTTTAACCACTCTGCAACCAGAGCTCCTCATTTGCACCCACCCATCTATGAAAAATATGTGTGATCCCATTCATAGAAAAGAAGTGCAGCAAATTTGCTTTCAATTCAAACAACTGTAACACTGAAATAATTTAATTTTTTCATTTTAAACTTTCATAACAAAAAGAAACTTGTAAATTGTGTTTTTTTTTAAATCCAGGGATGGTTAGAGATTAGTTCAAATGTAGTTAAGTATTTCATAACTTTGATACATTGTCAGTTCATAGACTTTTTTATTGAAAAATGTGAACGTATGTCAGTTGTAAGAATATTTGTTCTAATTACATTCTGTATAGAATAAACTTTAAAACCTCAGGGGGAAGTGTACCGTTAAAATTAAAGTGGATATGTAAATCTTTGATACCTGTATGAGGGTATGCAAAGATACAGATAGACTGTATGATCTCCTGGAAGTAATATTGGAGTGAAGTCAAAAAAAAAAAAAAGCCTAGCCTCTCTGTAGAATGGAGATTATTATTCTTTCCATGTTTAAATTCATGGAAGTATTATGGAAAGTTAATGTGCTGTTAAAACTGAAAGTGACTTGAGAAGTATAAAGCATTGCACATATGAAGATAACTTATTATTTTGTCCACATTTTTACCCAACACAGATTTATCCAAAGTGACACACAATAGTATACAGTGGTAACGAAAAACCCCTTTGTAAGCCTCCTTTTATTTTTTTCAACTTAACCTTCCTTAAAGGAAAGTAAATTTTATTTGCACTATCTTCTTGTGTGTGTGTTTAAATTCAAATACACTCTTGAAATAGAAAAGCTTTAAATACCATGACCACTAAGTTTATAAGTTTTAAATCTAGAGGAAAGAGAAATATTGCTGGTCACCTTGAGAGTAACTGAAAAGCGAGCCCAATAACTTATGGGAAATGGAAATGTTTTTGGGAAAAAAAAAAGCTGCCTTAGGAGGAAATGGCTAAAAAAAATTCTAAAATGAAGGCTCAAACTTATCTAGTAAAACAATGAAAGATATTCCATTAACCTGTAATACTCATCAGTTGAGTGAGTGTATATCATGAAAGGAATGTTTGCTATTTTTTAAATTAAATAGGTTTTACTTTTTTTAAACCTTTGTGCTTTACTCTCTTGAGATAATGATCTTAATTATATTCTTTTTTTTGGTTGCATCCATTTTTTCTTAGCTTCTCATCCCTTTTAATCTGACATTTTTTTCATTGATATCTGTCAAATTAATTCCATCTTTAAAAAACACAGTTTAGAGTGACACATAACAACCAAAAAAATTCTAGTAGCACCTGGTGGAAATAGAATTAATTTAAGTAATTTTAGTAAACATCAAATAAATAAAATGATTTTAAAGGGATTTTTTTTCCCATTTCAAAAGTTTCTTCAATTTTACAAGCATATTAAATGGTTTAGATTTCTTTTAAACGGTCTGTTTCCTTAATACATTTACATATGAGATTATTGATGCAATAATATTATTGATGCAATTATATGAGCAAAGAAACACAGAAAAATCCATTTAAGGTTAAGGTAAAATGGCTCTGAAATAATTATGTAAATCAGGAGGAAATGTGCCATGTACAAATTCAGTATTTAGCTTATTTGTAATACCTTGCATTTGTAACCTTACAAACAATTTTTAAATACATTTTTTGAAATCTGTGATTTGTCCAAGATTACATGTCTAGTAAATGGCAGATCTCTTAACAGTGATTTTCTAGTTTGCAAAGTATAGAAAATAACAAGGCACAATATCTGGCTGCTTTTCGTTCTTCTGCAGCAGAGCACTTTTTATTAAAACTACTAAAGCTACAGATAATAACCTTTTTTTCTAAAGAAACCCTTAGAACTTCATTTCCTGTTTGCAGCCTGTGAAGAATCCTGAGTCTCGTCTTTCGTTTTGACCTTCTCCTTTCATGAGTTTGATTCCCCCATAGCTCAAAATTAAACCCATTACCGTTGAATCGATTCTGACTCATAGTGACCCTATAGGACAGAAGAGTACCGCCCTGCCCCATAGGATTTCCAAGGAGCACCTGGTGGATTCAAACTGCCAACCTTTGGATTAGCAGCCAAACACTTAGCCACTATGCTACCAGAGTTTCCAACTCAACATTAGAGTTCTTAAATAATCATGAAAATACAGTGAAGAGTCTATAGGTGTTCAGGGTATTAATGTCATGTATCAAAGAATAATCAGCAGAAAAGAGGAGGACCCTCAATGAGATGGTTCAACACAGTGGCTGCAACAATGGGCTCAAGCATGACAATGATTGGGAGGATGGTGCAGGACCAGGCAGTGTCTTGGTCTGTTGAACATAGATAGGGTTGCTATGAGTTGGAATCGGCTCCACGGCACCTAACAACAATAACAACAACATCAAAGAACTGTTCTTACCTCTGTTCTACCTTCCTTATTTTTAAATATCTTGTGAAGAACTTACTTAGCAGGGTGAGCTCAGTGTTTTCTCGCAAGAACAACAACACCTTTGGGATTATTAAATGGATAATGTAGGTTTCCTGGAAATTGTTAAGTGGAGGGATGGAGGAAAGGAAAAATAAAAGAATGGACTGGAGGGAACCACATCTTCACCGGTAGGGGTAAACCTCTCATCCACCCTCAACCCAGGTATTTAGTTTGTCTAGTAAGAATGGGGGAAACCCTGGTGGTGTAGTGGTTAAGTGCTACAGCTGCTAACCAAAGTTCAGCAGCTCGAATCCACCAGGCGCTCCTTGGAAACCATATGGGACAGTTCTACTTTGTCCTGTAGGGTCGCTATGAGTTGGAATCAACTTGATGGCAACAGGTTTGGTTTTTTTTTGGTTTTAGTAAGAATGGGGAAACCTTGGTGGCAGAGTGGTTAAGAGCTACAGATGCTAACCAAAAGGTTGGCAGTTTGAATCCACCACGTGCTCCTTGGAAACTCTATGGGGCAGTTCTGCTCTGTCCAATAGGATCACTATGAGTTGGAATTGGCTCGGTGACAATGGGCCTGTTTTTTTTTTAAGTAAAAATGGTGGTGGCTTAAAGAGTGAAGAGGTTATGTAATCAAGCAGAGAGTATTAACTTTGAGAGTTGGAGGACATTGAGTGGTACTATTTCTAGCTTCCTTACTATTTCCTTTTTCTTACCATCTCATATCTGTTTGTTCCAGTGTGGCTTTTTTGTTCCATTGAAATTACCCAGCCTCATAGTTGGATTATATGCCCTAATTTTAATATTTCTCACTGTGCCCTTTATTTCTTTATTTAAAAGCCAGTATAATTAATCAGCTGTCATTCACTCTACAAATTGTAGTTTGAAATAAGTTAGACATTGCTTTAGCTTTCTTGGCATTGAATGAATGGAGCAAATTCTCCCTAGTCCAAGCCAGTTGTTGCACCTTTTCCTGTAGCCTCTTTTCAAGCCCACTACGTTAACAAAGGAGCTGCATTTCAGACTGGAGTTCAGGTTTCTAGGGGGAATATCTATATTATAGCATAGTACTTAAGAGCGTGGGCTGTGGACCTAGAATGACCTAGTTAAAATTCACCTGTACCACAGACAAGCCATTTATTTCCACCTTCTTTTGGAGAATAGGCCCTTTCACGCTATCCTGGGCAGAATAGAATGCTTTCCTTACAAAAGAGTTTCAAAATAGAATTCATTAATGGCTTTGTAAGTAAAAATTATAATCTAAACATTATTTTATTTTCATGTAAGATTTTTTATTTGACTCTCTTTTATAACCCTTCAAAGATATCTTGACATCAAATAGCATATTGGTTTTATTATTTTCTTAAGTTGAATCAATTTTGAAAGTAACACTTATGCCAGGTTATATATTACAGTGGTAACAAACCAAATGCCTCATAGAATTTTCTCTAAAAGTATGAGTAAATTATATGCTTCCTATAAAGAAAGCAAAGTAACTTTTTGTGCATGACTAACTTGGATGATGTCTTCGTAGCAGCCTTGCACTAAAGAAATCTCCTGACTTTATTTGCAAAGTTCATGAGAATCTGTCTAGGAACAGATGTTAGTTCACTTGTCAGAGAATGCATGAATTATACCATTAATACCATTGGCTTTTTTTTTTCTTTCAGTAGAAACCAAGAAAATTTTCTTTTTAACGATAATTCTTGAGCTGTAATATGTGAGCTCCATAGGTACTTCCTATAAAACAATACCATTAACACTAGTTTTCACAGAGCCCTGATAACTGCAGCCAGCAATATTAAAAGCTGTCTATGGTTGTTGTATAATTATCCTAAAGCTGATTTTAGTGTAAAACATTAGTAGAGGTGGTGATATGATTATACTTCACACTCACTCACAAGCTAAGGAGATTTTTTTTAAAACCTCAAGTACATTTTATTTTTTTAATTGTGATTTAGGTGAAAGTTAGGAGAGCAAATTAGTTTCTTATTAAACAGTTAATACACACATTGTTTTGTGACATTGGTTGCCAACCCTGTGATGTGTCAACACTCTCCCCTTTGCCACCCCTGATTCCCTGGTTCCATCCAGTTTTCCTGTCTCTTCCTGCCTTCTTGTCTTTGCTTTGGGGCTGGTGTGTCCATTAGTCTCTTATACGTGATTGAGCTATGAAGCATGTCCCTCACGCGTGTTATTGTTGGCACTATAGACCTGTCTAATCTTTGACTGAAAGATGAATCTCAGGAGTGACTTCAGTGCTGAGTTAAAGGGGTGTCTGGGGGGGCCAAGCTCTTGGGGTTTCTCCAATCTCTGTCAGACCAGCAAGTCTGACCTTTTGTGTGTGTGTGTGTGTGTGTGTGTGTGTGAATTTGAATTTTGTTCTACATTTTTCTCCCACTCTGTCTGGGACCCTCTAATGTAATCCCTGCCAGAGCAGTCTGTGGTGGTAACCGGGCACCATCTAGTTGTTCAAGCTCAGCCTGGTGGAGGTTGTGATAGTTGTGGTCCATTAGTCCTTTGGAATAATGTTTCCCTTGTGTCTTTGGTTTTCTTCATTCTCCTTTGCTCCAGCCAGGATGGAACCAGTAGATGTATCTTAGATGGCTGCTCACAGGCTTTTAAGACCCCAGTCGCTACTTACAACAGTCAGATGTAGAATATTTCCTTTATAGACTTCTTGTTAGATGCCATCGAGTCAGTTCTGACTCATACCAACCCTGTGTACAACAGAACCAAACACTACCCAGTCCTACGCCATCCTCATGATTATTGTTGTGCTTGAGCCTATCGTTGTAGCCACTGTGTCAGTCCATCTTGTTGAGGGTCTTCCTCTTTTTTGATGACCCTCTACTTTACCAAGCATAATGTCCTTCTCCAGGGACTGATCCCTCCTGATAACATGTCCAAAGTATGTGAGACAAAGTCTCGCCATCCTCACTTCTAAGGAGCATTCTGGCTGTACTTCTTCCAAGACAGACTTGTTCATTCTTCTGGCAGTCCATGGTATATTCATTATTCTTCACCAATACCATAATTCAAAGGCACTGATTCTTTTCTGTGGTCTTCCTTATTCATTGTCCAGCTTTCACATGCTTATGAGGTGATTGAAAACGCCATGACTTGGGTCAAGCGCACCTTTGTTCCTTAAAGTGACATCTTTGCATTTTAACACTTTAAAGAGATGTTTTGCAGCAGATTTGCCCAATGCAATGCATAGTTTGATTTCTTGACTGCTGCTTCCGTGGGCATTTATTGTAGATCCACGTAAAATGAAATCTTCTACAACTTCAATCTTTTGTCCGTTTATCATGATGTTGCTTATTGGTCCAGTTGTGAGGATTTTTGTTTTCTTTATGTTGAGGTGTAATTCATACTGAAGGCTGTGGTCTTTAATCTTCATCAGTAAGTGTTTCAAGTTCTCTTCACTTTCTGAAAGCATCTGCATATCACAGGTTGTTAATGAGGCTTCCTCCAGTATGGATGCTGTGTTCTTCTTCATAGAGTGCAGCTTCTTGGATTATTTGCTCAGCATACAGATCGAATAAGTACGGTGAAAGGATACAACCTTGACACACACCTTTCCTGACTTTAAAACATGCCTTATCCCCTGTCCCAACGACTGCCTCTTGGTAGAAGTGTTTTATTGACTATGCAAGGGCATTCGACTGTGTGGATCTTTATCGACTGTGTTATGGCAATTGAGCTCGGTGTCCCCGAGAGCATTGTCTCCAGCGCTTAGACCAGTAGCTCGGTCCCTCAGGGAGTTTGAATTTGCTTGTAAAGCTTCTAACTTTGCCCTGGTCAAGTTGTGCTGACTTCTCCAGTGTTGCATATTGTCTTACCCTTCACCAAAGTTACCATTCACCTACTACTCAGTTAGGGTTTTTACCTCCCCACCCGTTCCCTCCCTTGTAACTGTCTAAGATTTTTTCTTTCTGTGTGGAAACATTTTCATGTGTTTTTATAATAGTGGTCTCATATAGTGTTTGTCCTTTTGTGATTAACTTATTTCACTCAGCATAATGCTCTCCAGATTCATCCGTGTTGTGAGATGCTTCACAGACTCATCATTGTTCTGTATTGTTGCAGTATTCCATTTTGTGTATATACCATAGTTTATTTATTCATTCATCTCTTGATGAGCACTTGTTGTTTCCATCTTTTTGCTATTGTGAATAATGCTGCAGCTAACATGGGTGTGCATATGTCTATTCATGTGGTGGCTCTTATTTCTCTAGGACATATTCCTAGGAGTGGGATTGCTGGATCATAAGATATTTCTATTTCCAGCTTTGTAAGGAGGTGCCATATCGTTTTCCAAAATGGTAGTACCATTTTGCATTCCCACCAGCAGTGCATAAGAGTTTCAGTCTCCTTGCAACCTCTCCGTGGGGTGGTGCCTGGGGTCCAGGTCTGGTCTCCTTGGGGCCACAGTGGTCTGCAGGAGGGCTCCAGAACCATCAGGAAGAATCTTGGGGTCCAAGTCATGTCTGTTCAGGGCCACAGTGGGTGGTGGGAGGGGTTCAGAGCCAGCAGGAAGGGGCCTGAGGAATGGGCTGATTTCCCTCTAGGCTGCTGCTGGTGGGGCAGAGGAGAGATGAAGGAAGGGGCAGAGGGGGCAAGATGGAGGAGAGGGTAATAGGGTAGGTTGGTACTGTGGTTGGCTGGGAGCCTACACTTCATATCTCTCCCTTCCCCATTTTCTATCAGTTTCTTTTTCTTTTCAGTGACATCCAATCTAATACTTTATCCCTTCATTTAAGGTTCAAGGTTCCAGGATTTATGTCTGTATCTGTTTTACTTGGTTTTTCGGGTCTTTGTTGCAGCTGGATGGCTTAGTGCATCTGACTAATCCACCATCTTGGCTCCACCCTCAAACTAAGGCAATTTTAAAAGTATAATTTTTGCAGTCACTGAATAATATAAGTAGAGCATTAGGAAAGTAACAAATCCTATGTAAAAAACATATTCCATTAGAATTTTGACCTTTGACGATGTAATGTGTAGTAGTTCCTTATGACTGCCATAACAAAATAGCACAAATTACATGGATTATAAGAACAGACATTTATTGTCTCATAGTTCTGGAGGCTAAAGTTCAAATAAGGGTATCAGCCATGTGGATTCATTCTGAGGGCTCTTAAGGAGACACTGTTCTATGCCTCTCTCCTAGCTTCTGTGGCTCCCCATAATCCTTGGCATTCTTTGGCTTGTAGATACACATTCATATGGATGTGTTTGCTCTATATCCCTGTCTCTCTATGTATCTTCTCTTATATAAGGACACCAGTTATATAGAAATTGGACCCACCCTACTCCAGTATGACCTCATATTAACCTGACTGATTTCATCTTCAAAGACCACATTTCCAAACAAGATTCACAGGTACCAGGGGTTAGAATTTCAATTTATCTTTAGGGTAGACACAATTCAATCTGTAGCATAATGGAATGACCAAAAAATCTGACAAGACTAGAGAAGATGCTTTGTTTCAGGGATCTGATAATGCCTTAAGAAAAGAGAATGAAACAAATTTATTTTCCAAGAAACTGTTTTTATATCATTTAGTAATAAGAAATTATTGAGTGTGTGCATTGAGGGTTAAGTGTTATGGGTATTCACAAGAAACCTGAAATGAATTATTGTCTTAAGATTCTCTAGAAACACAGAACCATTGATATATGTCAAGTAATTAGTGCACATGATTATGGGGGGCTGGCAAGTCCAAAATCTGTAGGTCAGGTGACAGGCTGAAGGCTTGCATCCCTAGATCCACAGGGCAGGTGATGGGAAGATTGAAGAGTGAGGTGAGAATTCTGACAAAATATCTACTTATATTCTGGAGGCAGAACACACTGTTGGAAACTCCCTTTTTAATGGATTGTTTTGTTACATTACATTATATTACATATATCACATCATATCACGTCATGTCACATCACATCACATCACATCACAACAGGTTATCTGCTCTACCCAAGGTCAACTGATTTAAACACATGTAACTACTCTGTGACAAACCACTGAGGGCCATAGCCTAGTTGAAACATTAAATTAACCTTTACAGTTCTTTATCTACTTTCGTATTTAAATCTTCATTCTTTGAAATATAAGTATTATTATCTAACTCAGAAAAAAAGAGTGGCCTTCTAGGTAGTAAGTTGAGCAAGGCTTGAAGGTTAGGGGGACATGAGCATGATATATAGAAGACAGATTAGTCTGACCTTTTTTGAAGGACGATTTCAGGATGAGAAGCAATAATATTACTGCTGGGTACCATTTAGTGAGTATTTACTATATTCTGAACATTCTTCTAAGCATATAGTCTGCATTATTACATTTATTCTTTACAACTTTCTAGGGAAACTGAAGCACAGAAATGTTAAATAATTTGTCCAAGGTCATACAACTAGTAAATAATGGACCCATGATTTAAATATAGACAGTCTCATTTCATAGTCTGAAATTTTAGCCACTATTCTATGTTGTCTTCAAACATTTACTGTGCACTTACTGTAGACCAAGCACTATTCTAAATGTTTTACATGGATTGGTAAATATAAGGTTGCTCTTTCCCTATATTCCTGTCTACTCTCTCTCACACATACAAAATAACTTCATGTATCAAGCCCTAATTTTTTTGCCATGCTGGTTACTTTTGGCTTAAAATGAAGGTGGTAGGGCTAGACAGGGAACTGCTGGATACAGTCAAGAAAATGCCAGTGGTGGAAGTGCCTTTGAAGTTCTTAAGCTGTTTTTTAATAAGAATCCTCAAAGCTTTACTATTCTTGTTATTGTCTCTTTTATATAAAAATAAATTTCATCTTATGTTAAAAGAGGATTTCTTCTTCATTGAGAGAGATTGTTTCTGAGAGAGTTAAAATTTCTTTCCTACTGTCATTGTTTTCTTCATCCTCTCTCAGCAATTATTATAATGACAGCTTTTTCTTGAGCACCCAAAGGCTGTCTCATTGTAACTGACTGTATGTGCCTTTAACTTTCTAAATGGATCCTTAAGATCTACAATGAAGTGGACAGTTTTAGATCTTGGCATACTTATTAATCTGCTGTTAGATTATTTGTCTGGCTTTGATTTTGATGCAAGACTTAAGTACGTATTCTTTAAATCCTCCAAGGTAGCACTTGGAGTATTCCAGTCCCTCTCTGGAAGCCAAAGCATAACAGAGCCTTCTGATACATGGCAGAGTAGATTCCTTCCTGTAATTTGGACTACATCTATTATCCTTCTCTTCTCTGCCTCTAGACCTATTTTATGTAGGATACTCCCTCAACAACTTCAGCTCAGACACACTACTCCCCCCCCTTTTTTTCCTAACTCATAGTGCTTACTGTCTGCACCTTTTATCTGGCAAGAAAAAAAAAACTCATTGTAACATCTTTTTGTTGTTGTCTTGCTAGTTGACTTTTTATCAGCAGCTAGACTGTAAGCAGCTCACTAACAATGACCATAATATTCCTTTGACTTCATATCATAGACTGTAAAATAACATATAGTACCTCATGAGGGTTCAGTACATGTGTGTTGGTTTATTTATTTATTTATTTCATTTTTAAGGAAATACTATTATGTTCTCCTTTAACACTTCCTGCGTATCTAGAAGAATGAATCTGCTTTCTCAGAATGAGAGAGGGACACAAGGGGAGAGTGACGAGGTATGGGTAGGAGTAGGGGTGCACATGTATGTGAGTTGAAGTGAGGCTCTTTTTTAGAGTTTAAAACTCAATTTTTAAATTTAATTTTTTATATCAACAACAATGTATTGATTTCAAATGACAGAAATAATCAAAGTCATAGGGAATATGAGGTTAAATTATTATATTTTAGAATTAAAAGCAACTGTATCACTGGATTCACTGTTTTTCTTTCATGCAAGGATATTCTTTCTATTTTATAAATGTGACAACTGAGACTGAAAAAGGTTAGATGACTTGAACATATAAAAGATGAAGAGGGAGCTAGAACTCAGGAGCCAGGTAATAGGTAATATATGGCATATCTTCTCATTTTCATCTTTAGCAATGTTTCTGTGGGTGGGGTGTGGCTCACTGAAGGAAGAGAGACACTGATACCCATCTCTTTCTGATGTTAGAAAATTATTTATGACTAGGTAATTTCAGGCAAGGTCAAGAAAAACACTGAAGATATATCATTTCAGGAGTTTATCACACTTCATTTGTTTAGCTTTGAAATGCTGGTCTGGGCTAGAAATGTTACTGTTGGAAGAAAGCGAAAGCTCGTGATTGTGTGATCTGCTGGGCAAGGGCAACAAGATGCAAGATTTTATATAATAATTTGGGCTTAACAATTCTTGTAAACATATATATGGTTAGTTAGTTACTTAGTATTTCAGAGATCATTCTTTTATAAATGGGGAAACTGAAACCCAGAGTAGGGAAATTAATTGATTAAGATCTTAGAGATGGGTTAGTAACAGAGATATAGAAACAACTCATGTTTCCTGATTGGTGCTTTCTCGGTTTTTCAAAACATGTTTGAAATATATGTGCCCTAGGTTGAAAAAGTCAACATGCTTTGCAAGTTAGCATTTTGTAGGTGAGAGAACTGTTAAAAAAAAAAATCAAACGAGTTGCTGTTTGCTATGCCAGATCACAGTTGTTAAGAGTTTGGCTGCTAACTAAAAGGTCAGCAGTTTGAATCTACCAGCTGCTCCTTGGAAACCCTGTGGGGCAGTTTTACCCTGTCTTATAGGGTCTCTATGAGTCGGAATCGACTCAACAGCAACGGATTTGGTTTTAAGTTTTTTTATGCCAAATCTATGGCAAAGTTAGAGATCTGATAGAAGATACTACAGGAGCAATTCCCTTGCCAGAGTTGCTAGTGTCTAGATATCTCTGGCCAAGGTTTATTGTTTACATCTGGCTCAAAGTTTATTGTTTACATTTGTAGTTATTATTTTGTTTTGTTTTTTATCTTAAAAGGCGATGGATAGTGTGGTTTCACTGTAGTAAAATTTAGTGACATGACTCCAGAAAACTGCTCAAGTAAATCAAAAAAAAAAAAAAATCAAAGGCATAATAAAATGTGCACTTGCACGTGGAATAGAGAATACCATTGTGGATGGCTTTAGAAGACAGATTATATGTTAGGTTGTTTTTGTTCTTCTTAGTTGTTATAGAGCTGATTCCAATTCATGGCAACCCCATGTACTGCAGAGTAAGAACTGCTCCATAGGATTTTCTTGGTTGTGGTCTTAATGGAAGCAGATTGCCAAGCCTTTGATTTTGCAGTGCTTCTGGGTGGGTTTGAACCACCAACCTTTATGTTAACAGTCGAGTGCAAACCATTTGTGCCACGTAGGGACCTATATGTTAGGTAAAACATGTTTTATCAAGTTTATTTCCCCTAGCTTTCTCTTTTCGATCTGCCTTAACTTTTGTGAATTTTGGCTGGAAAAAAAAAACTGGGGCTCATATCGATTATATGATATACTTCTAAAAGATACAAATGAGAAAACTAATTTTTGGAAGCAAATTTATATAGTTGTCTTTCTTACCTGATAATCTTATGCAGAGCCAGGTCTAGAACCCAGGGCTCAAGCCCTCAGAATATATGTTATCTACCGTGTTTTTTCTCCTCAAACACGTAATGATGTGATGGATTGCTTTTTCCCATCTTGAAGGTGATTAGTCATTTAATATTGTCTTCCCCCCTCCCCCCCTTGCTATGTTGCTTTTGGCATGTTTAAATTTATTGTGGCCTGGTTATGGTTTGTTTTGTTCCACTTAAGTGCAGCTATAAATGGGAAACTCTGAGTTACACCATTCCTATACACTGAGATGGTGCTTTTTATTACTGGCATTATTATTTGCTTACATAATTCAATGAAAATATTATGGAAAAAGACAGCTTGTCTTTCATTATGGTCACAAAACAAAATAATATTAAGAACACTGTATTTGGAATGATGCAAGTTTAGCATTTTATGAAGTCTTTATTTTTCTTAGGTTAGATTTTACTCAAATTATGACCCTTAGAGAAATAAATCACCATCATAAGGATATATTTGTGTGTTAATATGAAAATTAAGGTTTAGAAGACAATCTCACACAGAGATGAAAGTCAGGATGTCTTATAAGATATATTTTAAAAATCCAATTACAAAACAAATTGTTGAGTGTGTATATTCTTCAAATGATAGTCTCAGAGAAATGTCAGACTATCTAAACGAATTACTATTAGATTCCTCTGCTAGCAATGGATTACACTAAACATTTTTCATTTTTTGACAATAGAGTTGTACTTTGCTAACCAATTTATTTTCTGATGAATCAATTCCGTGTTTTGCAGCTGAGCCCTTAGAGAAGGTATCAGGCATAGTGAACTTGGAGGAAAAAATTGTGACAATGAGTCATATTGGTATAGACTACCAACTTCGTTCAAATTATTTAAAGTAACGGTTCACTAACCTCAGAATTACTTTTTTTTTTAAGTTCTATTTGAACATATTTTTATTTTACTTGATTTATGCCTGTATTCTAGGGGTGAATATAACATAAATATAATAAGTGGAATGCATAAATACAGTAACTTAAAAAGCTATTGTGTTCATAAAAATCCTAAGTAATGTGGAGGGAGACAGTCAAGTAGTCTTTTTAAAACGCAGTATTTTGTTTCGTTAGCCACAAAGTTATTTTCAACCTAATAAGTTTCATCAGTTTTATTGAGTTGAAAATTAGACACAATAAAATACATCTACTTTAAGTGTATTGTTTGATGATGAGTTTTGACATACGTATATATCCATGTAACCATGACCACAATTGAGATGAAACATGCCTCTATCACCCCAGAAAGTTTTCTTGTGTTCTTTTGTGGTCCATACCCCCATGTCTGGCCTGAGGATATCACTGATCTGGCCTCTGTCATTATAGATTAGTATTGCCTTTTTTAGAATATCATATAAATTGAATCATACAGTATGTACTATTTTGTATCTTCTTTTGCTCAGCATATTTTTGAGATTCATCAATGTTATTTTGTGTGTTGTAGTTCTTTTTGTTTTTTTAATTCTTGTGAAGTATTCCATTGTATAGATATACCGCTGTTTAGTTGTCTGTTCGTCCGTTGACTGATTTTTCTCTTGTTATGGGTCATAGGCTTCTTCTCATGTCTAGTAAGTTTTTATTGATTGGTGGATTGTTGTGAATTTTATGTTTTTTAGTGCTGAATTTCATCTTGTTCTTTTAAAGAGTGATATATATATATATATATATATATATATATATATATATATATACCCTGGTGGCATAGTGATTAAGTGCTACGGCTCTTAACCAAGAGGTCTGCAGTTCGAATCCGCCAGGCGCTACTTGGAAACTCTACAGGACAGTTCTACTCTGTCCTATAGGGTCACTATGAGTCAGAATCAACTTGACAGCAGTGGGTTTGGTTTGGTTTTATATAAAAATATAAATATATATATATATATATATATAAAATTTTCCTGGCAGGCAGTTACTTGCATATCTGTTTGATCCTTTCAAGACTTGTTATTAAGATTTTTAAAAGGTGGATTTAGAGTAGACTTTACTCTCGAGATAATTTTCTCCCATTATTAAGATGGGACTTCTAGTTAGCCAGTTGCCATCTAGTTAATTCCTACTCATGGCAGCCCCATGTGTCAGAGTAGAACTGTGCTCCATAGAGTTTTCAGTGGCTGATTTTTTGGGAGTAGATCACAAGGCCTTTCTTCCAAGGTGTCTCTAGGAGGACACAAACTACCAACTTTTAGGTTAGTGGCTGAGCTCTTAACCATTTGCACCACCAAGATGTGACACTTCTGTGGTTTCTACTGAATCCCTTCTATTTTCAACGAAGTTCTCCAATCTGGATCGAAGGACCTCACCTATTCTCAGACCTATGTGAACTCTGTTGTTTATTTGGTGTAGAGCTCCCTAGTAATTGTTCTTACTTGGCACTTGTACTTTTCCTTGCTTCGTGGAGTTTTGCCCTGTGCTTTTGCAGTCTGGTATTAGGCCAGACTCAAAGACTTATCTCTTTCTGTGTATGATGTTCTATACTCTGCCCATAAAGTTTAGCCATCTCAGCTTCCCTGAAGTCCATTTCTGTCTTATCAACACAGTGAGAGTACCAAGCTCTTTTGGAGTTCTTTCTTCCTGTGCCTAGGTCTGGAAATTGCTTAAGGTAGAAAGGTGACTTGAGTATAGAGTTTTTATCCTCTGTTTCTTTTAAGACTCACAGCCCTGTCTTACTTCTCTAATATCTGAAAACTGTTGAATCAAATGTTTGGATCAGTTTTCTAGTTGTAAGAGAGTAAGTCCTATAGCCATTATACCTTAGTAGATGAAAGTGGACCCAACCTAATTTTTAAAAGATGGAAATAGAAACTGCAAGTCCTTTATGTCTCCATATTCTTCTTTCTTCATTGTAACAATGTCCAACACTTTGCAGGAATTATACATATATTTCAGGTACTCCAAGGCTTAGAGTTTGGTATTACTTCTGCCCTAGCATATGAGATTATGGGGTGATTGCCAAAGAAAGGAAATGGGTGATCAGGAGCTATAACTATATTGTCTAGAAACATAACTTAACCCTAGACATTTTCTTTCCACTTTCAGAATCTGAAGTGTATATATTAGATTCTTACTTGTCTCTTGGTACATCTCCAAACCACAAAGGAAGATAACAATATTATTTGATTACCTCTTATTTTGTTAATTGAGTGCTGTCATGGATTGTGTGGATGAATTGTGTCCCCTAAAAATATATGTCATCTTGGTTAGGCCATGATTCCCAGTGTTGTGTGGTTGTCCCCCATTTTGTTGTTGTAATTTTGTGTTACAGAAGATTAGAGTGGGATTATAACACCCTTACTAAGGTCACATCCCTGATCCAATGTAAGGTGAGTTTCCCTGGGGTGTGGCCTGCACCACCTTTTATCTCACAAGAGATAAAAAGGAAAGGGAAGTGAGCAGAGAGGGGGCACCTCATACCACCAAGAAAGAAGCACCAGGAGCTCAGTGCGTCCTTTGGACCTGGGGTTCCTGCTTGGAGAAGCTCCTAGTCCAGGGGAAGTTTGATGAGAAGGACCTTCCTCCAGAGCTAACAGAGAGAGAAAACCTTCCCATGGAGCTGACACCCTGAATTTGAACTTCTAACCTACTAAACTGTGAAACAATAGATTTCTCTTTGTTAAAGCCATCCACTTGTGGTAATTCTGTTGGAGCAGTACTAGATGACTAAGACAGGTGCTCAAAAACTGAAGGCTTATTGAGTAAGTGTACCTTAGGTGTTGATTTCAAACCTAACTGCATAGATGAGAAAACTGAGTTACAGAGAAGTTTAGTGACTGAGTTCAGTAGAAATGGGACTATAGTCCAGATTTCCTGACTTCAAAAACAGTCTTTCTTCTGTACCATTCTGCTAGTAGCTCTAATTGTAGATGGTTTCTTGGGATTTTATAGTTGAGAAATTGTAGAATTATACTAGTATCGTTCTTTGCACAGGATGATTATTTAGGAATTCTTAGGATTTGGAGCCACTTGTTCCCAAAGACATGGAAACCCTGGTTGTGTTGTGGTTAAGTGCTACGGCTGCTAACCAAAGGGTCGGCAGTTCGAATCCACCAGGTGCTCCTTGGAAACTCTATGGGGCAGTTCTACTCTGTCCTGTAAGGTCACTGTGAGTCAAAATTGACTCGATGGCAACAGGTTTGGATTTTTTTTTTTTTGGTTCCCAAAGTCAAGAAGATATTAAATCGTTAAAAATAAATTCTGTGGTTTTAACATCTAGATGTTTTTCTCCTGTCTAACAAGCTTAAAATTGTGATGATTTTCCTATCCCAAGTACCAGTGTTTATCAATATTTATCTTCTGACCCATGGCTCTGTGTATGTCTGAACCCAAAAAAGATCTAGCTATTGTATCTATAAGCCCTGTATTAAGTTTGTATTAATACATTTAGTAACTGGTACTATTACGTACTATACTAAGTACTCTTAGTTTTAGTGGATTCATTTTAGAAAGGTAAAGAAAGATGTAAGGCCCTCAGGGTAAAACTAGTTGTAACCACATAGATAGTCCAAGAAATACTCTATTTTGTAAGATTTAATGACTTTCGAAAATTACTGTAAAAGCCAAGCTTTTAAGAGCTTAAGTTACTATGTATTAACTTATGTTATCATGTACTGATATAAGTGATGTATTTATTATGTAGTGATGGACGGCATAGACACAGCTGAGCTAAGCCAAAGAAATTAACTACTATATTGGTAAAAGCAATTTTTCAAAAATTGCTGATGATGTTGTAGCTATTTCAATGTCAGTTGGTGAAGTATGAGTGAAGAGCCCAGGAAATTTTGTTTTGTTGACTATGACTTTCTCTTTTCCTTTTTTATTTTTTACATTCTATTGTGTTTTAAACTTTCTCTTTTCTAAAAAAATTTTACTGTGTTTTAGGTGAAAGTTTACAGCACAAATTAGTTTCTCATTAAAAAATTTATACACAAATTGTTTTGTGACATTGGTTGTTGCAATCCCCACAATGTGTCAGCACTCTCTCCCTTTCCCTTTCCACCCTGGATTCTCCGTGTCCATTTGACAAGTTTTTCTGTCCTTTCCTGGCTTCTCGTCTTTCCTTTTAGGCAGGTGTTGCTGATTTGGTCTCCTATACTTGATTCAACTAAGAAGCGCGTTCCTCACATGTGTTGTTTGTTTTATAGGCCCGTCTGATCTTTGTCTGCAAGATGCACTTCTGGAATGACTTCAATTCTGAGTTATCAGAGTGTCTGTGGGCCATAGTCTTGGGGGTTCCTCCAGGCTCTGTCAGACCAGTAAGTCTGGTCTTATTTTGTGAATTTGAATTTTGTTCTAATTTTTCTCCTGCTCTGGGCAGTACCCTCTAGCGTAGTCCCTGTCAAAGTGATTGGTGGTGATAGCTGGGCACCATCTAGTTCTTCTGGGCTCATGCTGGTGGAGGCTGTGGTTCCTGTGATTGATTAGTTCTTTGGACTAATATTTTCCTTATATCTTTGGTTTTCTTCTTTCCCCTCTGCTTTGGGTGGGATGGGACCAATAGATATATCTTAGATGACTGCTTGCAAGCTTTTAAGACCCTAGACGCTACTTACCAAAGTAGGATGCAGAACATTTTACGAACTATGTTATGCCAATTGACCTAGATGTCCCCCAGGACCATAGTACCCAGTAACTCAGTCCCTCAAGGTGTTTGGATGTGTCTAGGAAGCTTCTATGACTTTGCCTTGGTCAAGTTATGGTGATTTCCCCTATATTGTGTGTTGTCTTTCCCTTAGCCAAAGTTAACAAGTGTTTGCTATCTAGTGATTTCCCCTCCCCTCTCTGGCAACCATCAAAGATTTTTTTTCTGTGTGTAAACCTTCTCTTGGGTTTTTATAATAGTGGTCTCATACAATATTTGTCCTTTTGTGGTTATTTCACTCAGCATAATGCCCTCCATATTTTTTCATGTTGTGAAATGTTTCACTGATTCATCATTGTTCTTTATCATTGTATAGTATTCCATTGTGTGTATTTGTCATAATTTGTTTATTCATTTATTTGATTTTCTTTTTTGAGAATAATGAATTATAAGTGAATAGACCTGGTCTGTTCCCCATAGAACACTGGCTTTATCATTTCTTGGATAGTGTCAGCTCTTTATAACATCATATTTAGTAATTTGTTGGTAGAGGTGGGATTAAGGTAATTTCTAAAGGGTTCTTGTCTTAGTCATCTAGTGCTGCTATAACAGAAATACCAAGAGTGGATGGCTTTAACAAAGAGAAATTTATTCTCTTAGAGTCTAGTAGGCTAGAAGTCCATTCAGGGTGCCGGCTCCAGGGGAAGGCTTTCTGTCTGTTTTGGCTCTGGAGGAAGGTCCTCATCATCAGTCTTCTCTTGGTCTGGGAGCATCTTGCGCAGGAACGTCAGGTCCAGAGGATGCGCTCTGCTTCCGGCACTGCTTTCTTGGTGTGGTATGAGGTCCCCCTGTCTCTCTGCTCACTTCTCTCTTTTATATCTCAAAACAGATTGGCTTAAGACACTATCTCATCTTGTAGATCTCATCAATATAACTGCCACTTATCCATGTCATTATAATCATAGTGATAGGATTTACAACACATAGGAAAATCACATCAGAAGATAAAAGGGTAGACAATCACACAATCATACAAGGCAATCATGACTTAGCCAAGTTGACAGATATTTTTGGGGGACACAATTTAATTCATGACAGTTCCGTTTCAGTGTTATTACCCTGAAGTTACATATTCAGGAAAAGGAAAATAGTGTAGCCAGCTTCACTGTTGTACTTTCATAGAACAGTGTCTTTTATTTTTTAAGTAGCCCTGTATGGTATATTCCCACAACTACATGCACGTGGAATCAACAGGCCCCATATGCAACCATGGTAATTGGTTCCTAGGCACATTGGCCTTGTATTCTGCTCAGGCTTTTCATGCTGGCCTAATATGTTTATTGGGTGTTTAAAACCCTATACTGGGGGGAGGGGAGCTATTTTCCTGCATTGACAATAGCCACACACCTTGCTGCACTATTAAAAATGACATCTTCTCCCATTTACTGTGTTCACATAGGGATTTCCTCAATCCCTTATAAAGCCATTTATAAAAGGCTGGTAGAGAGCAAGAGGAGGATACCCATTGCAGTCGAGTCAATTAAAATTCACAAAGACCCCATGTGTTACAGAGTAGAACTGCACCATGGGGTTTTCTTGGCTGTAGTCTTTCCAAGAGGAGATTGCCAAGCCTTTCTTCAGCAGTTGAACTGGGTAGGCTCAGACCTCCAACTTTTAGGTTAGTAGACCAGCGCAAACTGTTTGAGCCACCCAGGTACCTACCACCCCGGCACCTAAGAGGATGATATATACACATACATAATACACAGACACACACAGACACACACACATATACTCCTATTCACTTACAATTCATTGTTCTCAGTTTTGTAAAACAAACGAAAAACAAAAAAGAAGAAGCAAGAAAGAAAGTTGTATACAGTCAACAAAAGGAAGTTTCCCTGGCTTTTCACTCTTGCTTCACCAACTCACAGTGAAATTGCTACAGTGGAATTGGGGATTTCTGAAAAATTATTTTTACCAATTGTTAATTCCTTTGACTTAGCTCAGCTCTCTCTCTCTCTGTGTATACACACACACACACATATATATACACACATATATATTTATAAAAAATACACACATATATATGAGATAACAGCCTAAGAAACCCTATGGGACAGTTCTTATGTATATATAATATCCTCATTGTGTAAATGAGCAAAGTGACTCAGAGAATTAGTGATTTATCCAAAGTAATATAAGTAGTACATACATGGTGGAAGAGATTTTCTGACTCCTGGTCTAGTGCTTTTTCTATAAGTATAAACCAAACCCAATCCCATTGCCATCGAGTTGATTATGACTCATAGCAATTCTACAAGACACAGTAGAACTGCCCCATAGGACCTCCAGGGTTATAAATCTTTATGGGAGTAGACTGTCACATCTTTCCCCAATAGAGCAGCTAGTGGGTTCGAAGCACTGACCTTTGGTTAGTGGCCAAACACTTTAACTACTGTGCCACCAGGGCTCTCCTATAGTTATTGTATAATGCTGGAATGAATTGCATAACATTTGAGAATATCAAGGTTTCGGTGCTTGAAAACATTTTTCTAAAACGTGTTTAAATCCTGATATTTTCATGTAGAGTTTTTTTTCTGATAAGGTGGACAAATTCTGAAAATTTCCAAGTCTTAGATGAGAACAACAAGATATTGTGTGTTTTTTTTTACTTGTTTGCAATAAAGGACTTCTACAGTTATTATGTTTTTATCTGAGTATCACTTACTCGCTGATTTACTATAATCAATTCTCATTCTCCTTTTCAATTTTCAGACTTTTCTATTGCCTATACTTTCAGATTTATTTTCTACTCCTTCCTTATTTTGTGTTATTTTTGACAATAGCAGTGCCAAATTTCAAGTATGGCTGTATAGTATTGACTTTGGACTCTGTTTCCCAAAGTATTAATATGACAAAAATATGATTGCCAGAAGCATACATGTGGTAAGGTGTAGTTCCTTGAAGAGACCATTTTGTAATACCCTATGAAAGAACACTCAGAATCTAGAAGTGGCGATTTTCGTAAGACAGTCCTTTATTTAGAACATGGAATGGGGCAATCACTTAGTTAGCTTTCTGACTCTGGAACCCATTTCATAATTGTAGTGATAGAAGGCAAGGCTTACATATGATAAACGCAGAATTGTATTTAAAAACATCAGCACTTCTTGCATAAGGAGATTTTAAACAAGAAAAAGTCCAAGTGCTAAATAGATGATTAAAATGGCAATGAGTTACAAAGAGCCTAGATGAGTTGGTTTGATTTTATCAGGAGAAAATATGAAGGAATGAGGTCTGATAATGAATAAAAAATATCTCATCCACATTAAATGTTATAGAGCCAGACAACATATATTTTAGAACCATTCAGTACTTTACCTTAACCAGCTAGAATTCTATATTTTAAGCTCCATCCTATTCAAGAATCTGAAATTAAGAATTTTCTTTTTAAAAGGAAATGAGCATTTCACTTCAAAGGGGAGCAAAATGTCCTCGGTTTCATCATTTTTTTTTTATAATTTTTATTGTGCTTTAAGTGAAAGTTTACAAATCAAGTCAGTCTCTCACACAAAAACCCATATACACCTTGCTACACACTCCCAATTACTCTCCCCCTAATGAAACAGCCTGCTCTTTCCCTCCACTCTCTTTTCCTGTCCTTTTCGCCAGCTTCTAACCCCCTCCACCCTCTCATCTTCCCTCTAGGCAGGAGACGCCAACATAGTCTCAAGGGCCCACCTGATCCAAGAAGCTCACTCCTTACCAGCATCCCTCTCCAACACATTGTCCAGTCCAACCCATGTCTGAAGAGTTGTCTTCAGGAATAGTTCCTGTCCTGGGCCAACAGAAGGTCTGGGGGCCATGACTACCAGGGTCCTTCCAGTCTCAGTCAGACCATTAAGTCTGGTCTTATGAGAATTTGGGATCTGCATCCCACTGCTCTCCTGCTCCCTCAGGGGTTATCTGTTGTGTTCCCTGTCAGGGAACTCATCGGTAGCCGGCCACCATCTAGTTCTTCTGGTCTCAAGATGATGTAGCCACTGGTCTCTTGGGCTCGTAATCACCTTGTGTCCTTGGTGTTCTTCATTCTCCTTTGATCCAGGTGGGTTGAGACCAATTGATGCATCTTAGATGGCTGCCTGCTAGCTTTTAAGACCCCAGACACCACTCGTCAAAGTGGGATGCAGAATGTTTCATTAATAGATTTTATTATGCCAATTGACTTAGATGTTCCCTGAAACCATGGTTCCCAGACCCCTGCCCCTGCTACGCTGGCCTTCAAGCATTCAGTTTATTCAGGAAACTTCTTTGCTTTCGGTTTAGTCCAGTTGTGCTGACCTCCCCTGTATTGTGTGCTGTCTTTCCCTTCTCCTAAAGTAGTTCTTATCTACTATCTAATTAGTGAATACCCCACTTCCACCCTCCTTCCCTCCCCCCTCTCGTAACCACAAAAGAATGTTTTCTTCTCAGTTTAAAATGTTTCTCAAGTTCTTATAATAGTGGTCTTATACAATATTTGTTCTTTTGCAACTGACTAATTTCACTCAGAATAATGCCTTCCAGGTTCCTCCATGTTATGAAATGTTTCACAGATTCCTCACTGTTCTTTATCAATGCATAGTTATCCATTGTGTGAATATACCATAATTTATTTATCCATTCATCCATTGATAGGCACCTTGGTTGTTTCCATGTTTTTGCTATTGTAAACAGTACTGCAATAAACATGGGTGTGCATATATCTGTTCGTGTAAAGGCTCTTATTTCTCTAGGATATATTCCAAGGAGTGGGATTGCTGGATTGTATGGTAGCTCTATTTCTAACTTTTTAAGGAAGTGCCAAATCAATTTCCAAAGTGGTTGTACCATTTTACATTCCCACCAGCAGTGTAGAAGTGTTCCAGTCTCTCCACAGCCTCTCCAACATTTATTATTTTGTGTTTTTTGGATTAATGCCAGCCTTGTTGGAGTGAGATGAAATCTCATTGTAGTTTTGATCTGCATTTCTCTAATGGCTAACGATCGTGAGCATTTCCTCATGTATCTGTTAGCTACCTGAATGTCTTCAAATTTAGTGAAGTGTCTATTCATATCTTTTGCCCATTTTTTAATTGGGTTATTTTTCTTTTTGCAGTTAAGTTTTTGCAGTATCATGTACATTTTAGAGATCAGGCGCTGATCAGAAATGTCATAGCTAAAAACTTTTTCCCAGTCTGTAGGTAGTCTTTTTACTCTTTTGGTGAAGTCTTTGGATGAGCATAAGTGTTTGATTTTTAGGAGCTCCCAGTTATCTAGTTTTTCTTCTACGTTCTTTATAATGTTTTCTATACCGTTTATGCCATGTATTAGGGCTCGTAATGTTGTCCCTACTTTTTCTTCCATGATCTTTATCATTTTAGATTTTATATTTAGGTCTTTGATCCATTTTGAGTTAGTTTTTGTGCATGGAGTGAGGTATGGGTCTTGTTTCACTTTTTTGCAGATGGATATCCAGTTATGTGAACACCATTTGTTAAAAAGACTGTCTTTTCCCCATTTAATGTTTTGGGGCCTTTGTCAAATATCAACTGCTCATATGTGGATGGATTTATGTCTGGATTCTCAATTCTGTTCCATTGGTCTGTGTATCTGTTGTTGTACCAGTACCAGGCTGTTTTGACTACTGTGGCGGTGTAATAGGCTCTAAAATCAGGTAGAGTAAGGCCTCCCACTTTGTCCTCCTCTTTCGGTAATGCCTTATTTATCTGGGGCCTCTTTCCCTTCCATGTGAAATTGGCGATTTGTTTCTCCATCTCCTTAAAGGATGTCCTTGGGATTGGATCGGAATTGCATTAAAAGTATAGATTGCTTTTGGTAGGATAGACATTTTTATAATGTTAAGTCTTCCTATCCATGAGCAAGGTATGTTCTTCCACTTATGTAAGTCTCTTTTGGTTTCTTACAGAAGTGTACTCTAGTTTTCTTTGTGTAAGTGTTTTACATCTCTGGTAAGATTTATTCCTAATTATTTTATCTTCTTGGGGGCTACTGTAAATGGCATTGATTTGGTGATTTCCTCTTCGATGTTCTTTCTGTTGGTGTAGAGGAATCCAACTGATTTTGTGTGTTTATCTTATATCCCGATACTCTGCTGAACTCTTCTATTAGTTTCAGTAGTCTTCTGGAGGGTTCCTTAGGGTTTTCTGTGTATAAGATCATGTCATCTGCAAATAGAGATACTTTTACTTCTTCCTTGCCCTTTATTTCTGGATGCAGTTTATTTCTTTATCTAGCCTAATTGCTCTGGCTAGGACTTCCAGCACAACATTGAATAAGAGTGGTGATAAGGGGCATCCTTGTCTGATTCCCGATCTCAATGGGAATGTTGTCAGGCTCTCTCCATTTAGGGTGATGTTGGCTGTTGGCTTTGTATAAATGCCCTTTATTATATCGAGAAACTTTCCTTCTATCCCTATTTTGCTGAGAGTTTTTATCATGAATGAGTGTTGAACTTTGTCCAATGCCTTTTCTGCATCAATTGATAAAATCATGTGATTCTTGTCTTTTGTTTTATTTATGTGGTGGATTCTATTAATTGCTTTTCTAATTGATGAACCATCCCTGCATACCTGGTATGAATCCCACTTGGACATGGTGAATTATTTTTTTGATACGATGTTGAATTCTATTGGCTAGAATTTTGTTGAGGATTGTTACACCTACATTCATGAGGGATGTAAAAATAATTTTCTTTTCTTGTGGTATCTTTCCCTGGTTTTGGTATCAGGGATATGATGGCTTCATAGGCTGAGTTTTCTATGCTCTGAAATACCTTTAGTAGTAGTGGTGTTAACTCTTCTCTGAAAGTTTGGTAGAACTCTGCAGCGAAGCCGTCTGGACCAGGGCTTTTTTTTGGGGGGGGGGGGAGTTTTTTGATTACCTTTTCAATCTCTTCTTTTGTTATGGGTCTATTTAGTTTTTACCTCTGTTTGTGTTAGTTTAGGTAGGTAGTGTGTTTCTAGGAATTCATCCATTTCTTCTAGGTTTTCAAATCTGTTTGAGTATAGTTTTTCATAGTAACCTGATCTGATTCTTTTCATTTCAGTTAGGTGTGTTGTGATATCGCCCATCTCATTTGTTATTTGGGTTATTTGCTTCCTCTCCTGTTTTTCTTTTGTCAGTTTGGCCAGTGGTTAATCAATTTTGTTGATTTTTTCAAAAAACCAGCTTATGGTCTTGTTAGTTCTTTCAATTGTTTTTCTGTTTTCTATTTCATTTAGTTCAGCTCTGATTTTTATTATTTGTTTTCTTCTGGTGCTTGTGGGTTTCTTTTGTTGCTCTCTTTCTGTTTGTTCAAGTTGTAGGGATAGTTCTTTGATTTTGGCCCTTTCATCTTTTTGGATGTGTGCATGTATTGATATAAATTGGCCTCTGAGCACTGCTTATGCTGTGTCCCAAAGTTTCTGATAGGAAGTGTTTTCATTCTCAGTGGATCCTATGAATTTCTTTATTCCATCCTTAATGTCTTCTATAATCCAGTCTTTTTTGAGCAGGGTATTGTTCAGTTTCCAAGTGTTTGATTTCTTTTCCCGTTATTAATTTCCACGTTTATGGCCTTATGGTCAGAGAAGATGCTTTGTAATATTTCAATGTTTTGAGTTCTGCTAAGGCTTGATTTATGACGTAATATGTGGTCTATTCTAGAGAATGTTCCATGTGCACCAGAAAAGATAGTTGGTTGCTGTTGGGTGGAGTGTTCTGTATATGTCTGCGAGGTGAAGTTTGTTGATTGTGGCATTTAGATCTTCCATGTCTTCATTGAGCTTCTTTCTCGATGTCTTGTCCTTCACCGAAAGTGGTGTGTTGAAGTCTCCTACTATTATTGTGGAGCTGCCTATCTCACTTTTCAATGCTGATAGAGTTTGTTTTATGTATCTTGCAGCCCTGTCATTGGGTGCATAAATATTTATTATGGTTGTATCTTCTTGGTGTATTGTCCCTTTAATCATTATATAGTGTCCTTTCTTATCCTTTCTGATGGATTTAACTTTAAAGTCTATTTTATCAGAAATTAATATTGCCATTCCTGCTCTTTTTTGATTGTCGTTTGCTTGATATATTTTTCCCATCCTTTGAGTTTTAGTTTGTTTGTGTCTCTAAGTCTAAGGAGTGTCTCTTGTAGGCAGCATATAGACGGATCTTGTTTTTTAATCCATTTTGCCATTCACTGTCTGTTTACTGGTGCATTTAGTCCATTTACATTCAGGGTAATTATGGATAGGTATGAATTTAGTGCTATCATTTTGACGTCTTTTTTGTGTGTGTTGACAGCTTCCTTTTCCACCTTGATTTCATGTGCTGAGTAGATTTTCTTTCTATATTGTCCTCTCCTCATATTTGTTGTTGTTGATTTTGTTTCTGTTGAGTCTCTATTTTTCCCTTGTATTTTATTTTGATGAGTAGGATAGTTTGTCTCCTTTTTGGTTACCTTATTATATACACCTATTTTTCTAAATTTATAACTAACTTTTATTTCTTTGTATCGCCGTATCTTCCTCTCCATATGGAAGGTGTATGATTAAATTTCTTAGTCCCTCTTTATTATTTTAATGTTGTCTTCTTTTATATAATGACATTGCTGTTACCCTGTGTTGGGCTTTTTTTTTTTAATCTTGCTTTTTTTTTTTTTTTTTTGGATTCCCTGTCTTGGTTGACTTCTGGTCGCTCTGCCCAGTGTTCTAGTCTTGGGTTGATACCTGATATTATTGATTTTCTAAACAAAGAACTCCCTTTAGTATTTCTTATAGTTTTGGTTTGGTTTTTATGAATTCCCTCAACTTGTGTTTATCTGGAAATGTCTTAATTTCACCTTCATATTTAAGAGACAGTTTTGATGGATATATGATTCTTGGCAGGCAATTTTTTTCCTTCAATTTTTTATATATGTCATCCCATTGCCTTCCTGCCTGCATGGTTTCTGCCGAGTAGTCCGAACTTATTCTTATTGGCTCTCCATTGTAGATGACTTTTCTTTTATTCCTTGCTGCTCTTATAAATGTCTCTTTATCTTTGGTTTTGGCAAACTTGATTATAATATGTCTTGATGACTTTCTTTTAACATCTACCTTATGTGGAGTTTGATGAGCATCTTGGATAGATATCTTCTCATCTTTCACAGTATCAGGGAAGTTTTCTGCCAACAAATCCTCAACAATTTTCTCTGTATTTTCTGTTATCCCTCCCTGTTCTGGTGCTCCAATCACTCCTTGGTTATTTCTCTTGATAGAGTCCCACACGATTCTTAAGGTTTCTTCATTTTTTTAAATTCTTTTATCTGATCGTTCTTCAAATATATTAGTGCCAAGTGATTTATCTTTGAGTTCAGAAATTCTAGCTTGTACTTGCTCAATTCTGCTCCTCTGACTTTCTATTGAGTTATCTAATTCTGTAATTTTATTGTTAATCTTCTGAATTTCTGATTGCTGTCTGTCTATGGATTTTTCCAGTTTATTAAACTTTTCGTTATGCTCCTGGATAATGTTTCTGATTTCTTCAGTTGCTTTATCTGTGTGTTCCTTGGCTTGTTCTGTGTATTGCCCCTTTCCTTCCTGATGTCTTGAAGGATTCTGTATATTAAACTTTTGTATTCTGCATCTGGTAATTCATCTAAAAGATCCCTGAATTCTTTGTTTTGAGAGCCTGTGGAGGTGATCATGACCTGTGTCTTTATGTGACTTGATGTTGACTGTTGTCTCCGAGCCATCTATAAGCTATTGTATTAGTTTATGCTTGCTTACTGTGTCATAGCTGCTTGCTTTGTTTTGTTTTGGTATACCCCTATGGGTTGCTCGAGTGAGCTAGCTTGATTATTTTCACCTTTGGAGCTCTAGTGTCCTGTCCCCAGCTGGCTGGAGCTGTTATCACGTATATCAGTCTAGGAGTCCATTCAGTTTTCTTGTATGAATTCAGCTCAGGTTTCAAGGTAGCTGATATCAAGTGTGTGGTATAGGCTCTGTCCTACAGTCTTAGAGGGGCAGGGGTGATTGGTGTATATACCTGTATCTGATTGCAGCAGGGGTCACACTCTGAACAAGGCAGGGGGCTGAGAACCGACCCCCAAGTGTCTCTGAGGAAAACGCGTCTCTGTTCCTTAGAGTGTGCTGTTGGGTGGGTTCTGCAGAGGGACCATGGGCACCCAATGTTTTTGTTGTAAGGAGTGGGAGGTACCAGTTATCCCTGGACCCCTGTCACGGGTGGCTGGGCGACCCAAGTGGAGCCACCAGTCCTTAGGTCCCTGTCGTGGGTAGGTGAGGACCTTGTTTAATAGGCAAAGCAATGTCAAATATCAAACACCCACCTCTCCACTGCACAGCTGAAATGGTTGGAGTTTGCCGACGAGGGCCTATTCTCCTGAAATAGACCTACACAGGTCCATGCAGAAGGGAAAGGTGCTCAAGGTTCATGGATGGTTTATGCCTAGACAGGAGCTGCTTCTGTCCTGAGCTCTCCCAGTTAATGGAGCCAGGAAATTATCTTTTCCCCCCCAGTTGCAAATTTTTTCCTTCCCCAAGGCCGGGAGGACGGCTCCAGGTGCTCACCAGGGTCTATGTCAGGCCTAGGGATTCAGCCATTGAAGCTGGCTTGGGGGTGGGGAGGGCACGGTAAAATATATGCAAGTATTTAGCTTTTGTCCAGGGCGCCGCTCTCCTCAGGTTCCGGAGGTGCGAGTGGGCTGTGTGGCTGGCTGCTTCTACCTGAGGAAACCTTGGCCCAATGCTAGGACCAGCCCACTGCCGCTGCTGCCGCCGTAGCCACCCCAGGAATTGTGCCTGAGGACTCCCCACGATTCAGGTCTGGTAACTCCTCTCTGCTTCTGAATGGTCTCTTCCTGCCCCTGCCCCTCAGTTTGTTGTCTGAGCTTGCCTTTGATGCTCAGGGCTCCCAGCTTGTCGCAAATACACTCGTTTCACTTGTTTTTTCGGGTGTTTGTTGTAAAGAGGGCTTGACGGAAGCATCTCCCTATTCGGCCATCTTGGCTCCAACTCCTCATCATTCTTAAAAGTATATCCTTTTCCATGAAATACTTGACCTATAAAGAAGCAAAAATTTCATTTAATTGATTTTATGTATATACAGATGTATATTACAAAAAATGAAAAATACAACCTCCACTTTCATGATGCCTTACTAAGGGTTATGATGCCCTCTTCAGTTGGCTAACATCTGGACATGCTTCACAAACAAACGGAAAAATATGTTTCAATTAGTCATCTGACTAGAGAATTGTGTGGTTTGATGTAATGGTGAAATAGAGTATTTGAGCCAATTATGAATGTAATGAGGATGTACCAAGGGTTTTGTAGACTTGTGGATTTGGTAAAGGCATGAAGGAACAGGATCATGAAGAGAAGGAAGAGAATAAAGGCAGCCAGAGGAAAAGCTGCTTAGATTTATGTGCATTTTTCAAAAATCAGACTCTTCAGTACTCCATACCTTTCTGTCCTTTGTGCCAAGCTTGCTGCAAGGGGACATTTTGACCTTGTTCAGATGCAGTTCTGTCATGGACATGAAGTTACCAATGAATAACACTTCTGGCTTTGGCAATGAAGGCAGCACTTATTTTTAAGGTATCTCAAGGAGTTATTACTTTTTTTTTTAATGATTTGGTTTTACTTTTTGTTTTATTGTTTAAAACAAATAGTAGTTGTTTCATGGTCAGGAACTGACAATTTGCAGTTTAGTGAGAATAAAATGAATTACTTCAAGTAGGAAAATAAGAATATAAATAAAATTGATTTAACCATGTACCTTGTATGAAAGATGACAAAGAAAATACTTATTACTTTTTAGATGATTTTGTCATAGAGGTGATATGCTGATTCATATTGAGGTATAAAGACTAAAGGCTAAAGGTATGCTCAGGAAGTCCCTGGCAAGAATCCACTAGTGTGATCTCTTTTACAGTAAAAATAGGTTCACTTATTTCTGATATCCACGGCAGAAGTGATGGCCCATCGAATGGGCTAAACTAGGCAGCAATTGTGAAATAGGGAACATTACTCTTTGATTTCACTTTTGCCTGGAAACCTCTTACTCCCTCTTCCCATTTGGCCCCTGCTATTCTTTTTTTTAATTTTTATTCTTTATCTGTGCCCCTCGACCAATGCAATTGTATTATCTTTCATTCTACATACAGCATTAGCTAGCCTTGGTTATGGGCATAGGAATGTAGACTTGTGTGTGTGTGTATGTGTGTGTGTGTACTCCTGACCTAATCCACGAAGAGAAGTTTTTGTCTCATTCATTTTCAGTGGGTTGCTACACTCACTCTCATGAATTAAGTATCTGGAGCCACAGACAGCAATTTCTGGAATATTTATAGAGTCATTCAAGAACATAATAATGATAACCAATTGAGTGGTATTAAGTATTATTATTGATTAACCTATTTAACCTAAGAGTGAGAGACTGGGTAGTGGCAATTCAGAGCCAGGAATCAAATTTTCATATTGGAGAACTTTATTTTTTTGTCCTATTAGGTATTTCCATTGATTTAATTAAAACTTGTCATAGGTCACCAGCTGGGGAATCATAAAGAGAAAAATGTGTTCTTAATGCAGCTTTTTTTTTTTAGTATCTTGTAATCTGATAGAAAACCTTGTGAAAATCAATGACCTGTGAATCAATTTCTCTGTGGATGTGGTGTGGTTTTATTTCACAAAATGTAGGTAATTAAGATTTGAACAAAAATGATTCTGAGTGTTTTTAAAAAATAATGAAAGTTAGAATTCCATTCCTTTCATTTTTAAATTGGAGAGTTTTTGGGGGGGGAGGTGAAAGAAACCCACAAAATAGAAGAATATACATGCAAAAATATTTTCACATAATGAGTTCATAACTTAGATTAAGATGTTCTTAGCGCAGAGATTGAGGTAGTATTTTTAGAAAGCCGACCAGACACAATTAAACACAGACATTTTAAAACTAATGCTTTTTAAATTGTAGCCTTTTGATTTAAATAAGCGAATGGTTTAGTTAAGTTTTGTTTGGAAACAACACCCTCCGTTTTCAGATTGGAGTATGCTGTTATAAACTCAGGAGAATAGTGACGCTTCCTTGGGGTAACAGACAAATGTCTCTAGATCCTGGGGAAAGAAGAACAATAAATATTGTTGTATGAGTAATTTCACTTTCTGTAATATGTCTTCCTTAAATTCCTGGCCCATTATACCCTCTATTACCTCTGCCTCTTATTTCCCCCCACATAGTATGTGTAAATGTTTATTCCGTTTGTTCCATCGTCTACCCTCCAGTATTCGCATAGTTGTAACAGAAAACATACATGATTGTATTATTTGCCCATGGAAAAAAATCATATTTAAATAGGTTGATCATTGTGTGGACAGGCAGATGAGAATTCACCTGTCCTACACTTTAAAAAAAAAGTTTATTGAACTATAATTAATATATCATAAAATTCATCCATTTAAAGTATACAATTCTATGTTCTTTAGTGTGTTTACAGAATAGTGCAATCATCAACACAATTTAATTTTATGATTTTTGTCCCCCACAAAGAAAGCTTGTATCCATTAGGATTCTCTTTTTATTTTTTTGGCTTTTGTAAATGATGCTGCTACAAACATTCATGTACAACTTTTTGTGTGCATATATGTTTTCAGTTCTTTTGGGTATATACCTAGGAGTTGAATTGCTGGGCCATATGGTAGAGTTACCTTATGTAGAATTACCATATGACCCAACAATGTTTGTAGCAGCATCATTTACAACAGCCAAAGACTAAAAAAAACAAAAAAAAAATCCTAAATTTCATCAACTGAAGAGTGAATAAACCAAATGTGATGTATCCATACAATGGAATAATATTTAGCACTAAAAACCGATGATACTACATGCTACAATATGGATTAACCTTGAACACATTATGTTAAGTAAAAAAAGCCAGTCATAAAACTCTGGAAACCTTGGTGGCATAGTGATTAAGTGCTACAGCTCCTAACCAAAACAAAAGCTCAGCAGTTTGAATCCACCAGGTGCTCCTTGGAACTGTCCTATGCAGTTGTTATGAGTCCATGGTCAAGAGTTTTTGTGTTTTTTTTAAATAACTCTATGTTTAACTGTTTTTTTCTTTGACTTTGTATGAATCATTTATTTATTTATTGTGTTTTATATGAAAGTTTACAATTCAGGTCAATCTCTCATACAAAAACTTATACACAACTTGCTATGTATCCCCTGGCTGCTCTCCCCCTAACTTGACAGCATACCCCCCCCCATCCTGTGTTCGCCCTGTCCATTCAACCAGCTCCTGTCCCTCTCTGCCTTCTCATCTTGCCACCAGGCAGAAGCTGCCGACATAGTGTCATGTGTCTACTTGAGCCAAGAAGCTCACTCCTCACAAGTATCATTTTCTGTCTTATATTCCAGTCCAATCCCTGTCTGAAGAGTTGGCTTTGGAAATGGTTCCAATTTGGGCTAACAGAAGGTCCAGGGGCCATGACCTCTGGGGTCCGTACAGTCTCAGACCAATAAGTCCGGCCCTTTTATGAGAATTTGAGGTCTGCATCCCACTGTTCTCCTGCTCCATCAAGGATTCTCTGTTCTGTTCCTTGTCAGGGCAGTCATCGGTGGTTGCAGGGTACCATCCAGTTCTTTCTGTCTCAGGCTGATAGAGTCTCCGGTTTATGAGGCCCTTTCTGTCTCTTGGGCTCATATTTACCTTGTGTCTTTTGTGCCCTTTCTGTCTCTTGGGCTCATATTTACCTTGTGTCTTTTGTGTTCTTCATTCTCCTTTGATCCAGGTGGGCTGAGACCAATTTACGCATCTGAGATGGCTGCTAGCTAGTGTTTAAGACCACAGATGCCACTCACCAAAGTTGAATGCAGAATGTTTTCTTAATACATATTGTTATGCTGATTAACCTAGATGTCCCCTGAAACTATGGCCTCCAGACTGCCGTCCCTGCTACTCTGGCCTTTGAAGCATTTGGTTGTATTTAGGAAACGTCTTTATTTTTGGTTTAGTCCAGTAGTGATGACCTCCTTGGTATTGCGTGTTGTCTTTCCCTTTACCTAAAATAGTTCTTGTCTACTATCTAATTAGTGAATCCTCTCTCCCTCCCTTCCCGCCTTCATAACCATCAAAGAACATTTTCTTCTGTGTTTTAACTTTTTCTTGAGTTGTTATAATAGTGGTCTCATACAATATTTGTACTTTTGCAACTAATTTCACTCAGCATAAGCCTTCCAGATTCCTCCATGTTTGAGATTTTCATGGATTCATAGTTGTTCTTAATCATCGCATAGTATTCCATTATGTGAATACACCATTATTTATCCATTAATCTGTTGATGGGCAGCTTGGTGCTTCCATCCTTTTGCTGTTGTAAACAGTGCTGCAATGAACATGGTGTGCACATATCTGTTCCTGTCAGGGCTCTTATTTCTCCAGGATATATTCCAAGGTGAGGCAATGCTGTATCCTATGGTAGTTCTATTTTTAGCTTTTTATGGAAGCGCCAAATCAATTTCCAAAGTGGTTTACCATTTTACATTCCCACCAGCAGTATATAAGTGTTCCAGTCTCTCCAGAACCTCTCCAACGTTTATTATTTTGTGTTTTTTGGATTAGTGCCAGCCTTGTTGGGGTGAGATGGTATCTCATTGTAGTTTTGATTTGCATTTCTCTGATGCCACATAATCCTGAGCATATCCTCATATATCTGCTAGCTGCCTGAATGTCTTTTTTTGGTGAAGTACCTGTTCATATCCTTTGCCCATTTTTGTAATTGGGTTATTTGTCTTTTTGTTGTTGAGTTTTTGCTGTATCACATAAATTTTAGAGATCAGATGCTGATCAGATTTGTCATAGCCAAAACCTTTTTCCCAGTCTGTAGGTAATCTTTTTGCTCTTTTGGTGAAGTCTTTGGATGAGCATAAGTGTTTAATTTTTAGGAGCTCCCATTATCTAGTTTCTCTTCGGGTGTTTTTGCATTGTTAGTAATGCTTTGTATACTGTTTTAGGGTTCCTAGTGTTGTCCCTATTTTTTCTTCCATGACCTTCAGCGTTTTAGATTTTATACTTAGGTGTCTGATCCATTTTGAGTTAGTCTTTGTGCATGGTGTGAGGTATCGGTCTTGTTTCATTTTTTTTGCAGTGGATATCCAGTTACACTAGCACCATTTGTTAAAGAGACTGTCTTTTTCCCATTTAATGGACTTTGGGTCTTTGTCAAATATCAGCTCCTCATATGTGGATGCATTCATGCCTGGCTTCTCAGTTCTGTTCCATTGGTCTGTGTATCTGTTGCCATGCCAGTACCAGGCTGTTTTGACTGCTGTGGCAATATAATATGTTGTAAAATTGGTTAGTGTAAGGTGTCCCACTTTGTTCTTCTTTTTTGAGTAATGCTTTACTTATCCGGAGCGTCTTTCCCTTCCATATGTAGTTGGTGATTTGTTTCTCCATCTCATTACAAAATGTCATTGGAATTTGGATCGAGACTGCATTGTATCTATAGATTGCCGTGGTAAAATAGACATTTTTACAATGTTGAGTCTTCCTATTCATGAGCAAGGTTTGTTTTTCCACTTATGTAGGTCTGTTTTGGTTTCTTTCAGTAGTGTCATCTAGTTTTCATGTATAGGTCTTTTTATGTTTCTGGTTAGATTTATTCCTAAGGATTTTATCTTCTTAGGGGCTACTGTAAATGGTATTGATTTGGTGATTTCCTCTTTGATGTTCTGTTTGTTAGTGTAGAGGAATCCAACCGATTTTTGTATCCTGATGCTCTGTGGCAATCTCCTATTAGTTTCGGTAGTTTTCCTGAGGATTCTTTAGGGTTTTCTGTGTATAAGATCATGTCATCTTCAAATATAGATACTTTTACTTCTTCCTTACCAATTTGGATGCCCCTATTTCTTTATCTAGCCTAATTGCTCTGCCTAGGACCTCCAGCATAATCTTGAATATGAGTGGTGATAAAGGACATCTTTGTCTGGTTTCTGATCTCAAGGGGAATGCTTTCAGACTCTCTGCATTTAGGATGATGTTATCTGTTGGCTTTGTATAAATGCCGTTTATTATGTTGAGGAATTTTCCTTCTCTTCCTATTTTGCTGAGAGGTTTTATTATGAACGGGTGTTGGACTTTGTCAAATGCCTTTTCTGCATCAGTTGATAAGATCATGTGGTTCTTGTCTTTTATTTATATGATGGATTACATTGATTGTTTTTCTCACGTTGTACCCTCCCTGCATACCTGGGATGCAGAGATGCATCATGGTGAATTATTTTTTTTTGGTATGTTGTTGAATTCTATTGGCTAGAATTTTTTGAGGATTTTGTGTCTAAGTTCATGAATGATGTAGATCTTTGATTTTCTTTTTTTTTGTGGTGTCTTTACCTGATTTTGGCATGAGGGAGATGCTGGCTTCATAGAATGAGTTTGGGAGTATTCCATTTGTTTCTGTGCTCTGAAATACCTTTAGTAGTAGTGGTGTTAACTCTTCTCTGAAACTTTGGTAGAATTATCCAGTGAAGCTCTCAGGGCCAGGACTTTTTGTTGTTGTTGTTGGGAGTTTTTTAACTACCTTTTCCATCTCTTCTTTTGTTATGGATTTATTTAGTTCTACCTCTGTTTGTGTTAGTTTAGGTAGGTAGTGTGTTTCTAGAAATTTTTCCATTTCTTCTAGGTTTTCAAATTTGTTAGAGTACAATTTTTTATAGTAATCTGGTATTTTTTTTTTTTTTTTAATTTCAGTTGAGTCTGTTTTGATATCACCCATCTCACTTCTTATTCAGGTTATTTGATTCCTCTCCAGTTTTTCTTTTGTCAGTTTGGCCAGGGGTTTATCAATTTTGTTAGTCTTTTCAAAGAACCAGCTTTTGGTCTTTTTAACTCTTTAAATTGTTTTTCTGTCCTCTATTTCATTTAATTCTGCTCTAATTTTTATTATCTTCTTTCTTCTGGTGCCTGAGGATTTCTGTTGTTGCTGTCTTTCTGTTTGTTTGAGTTGTAGGGATAATTCTCTGATTTTGGCCATTTCTTCTTTTTGGATGTGTGCATTTATTGCTATAAACTGACCTCTGAGCACTGCTTTTGCTGTGTCGCAAAGGTTCCGATAGGAAGTGTTATCATTCTTATTGGATTTTATGAATTTCTTTATTCCATCCCTAATTTCTTGTATAACCCAGCAGTTTTTGTGAAAGATGTTGTTCAGTTTCCATGTGTTTGATTTCTTTTCCCTGCTTTTTCTGTCATTGATTTCTATTTTTATGGCTACTTTCAGAGAAGATGCTTTGTAATATTTTGATGTTTTGGATTCTTTTAAGGCTTGCTTTATGACCTAAAATGTGGTCTATTCTAGAGAATGTTCCATGTGTGTTGGAAAAGGAAATATACTTGGCTGCTGTTGGATGGAGTGTTCTGTATATGTCTATGAGGCCAAGTTGGTTGATTGTGGCATTTAGATCTTCTGTGTCTTTATGGAGCTTCTTTCTGGATGTCCTGTCTTTCAGCGAAAGTAGTGTGTTGAAGTCTGCAACCATTATTGTGGAACTGTCTATCTTGTTTTTCAGTGCTGTTAGAGTTTATTTTATGTATCTTGAAGCCCTGTCATTGGTTGCATATTTATTATGGTTATATCTCTCTGATATATTGTGCCTTTAATCATTATATAGTGTCCTTCCTTATCCTTTGTGGTGGATTTAACTTTAAAGTGTATTGTGTCAAAAATTAATCTTTTTTGATTGTTTGCTTGATATATTTTTTTCCATCCTTTGATTTTTAGTTTGTGTCTTTAAGTCTAAGGTGTGTCTTCTAGGGAGCATATTGACAGATTGTATTTTTTCATTCATTCTGCCACTCTTTGTCTCTTTATTGGTGCATTTATCCCATTTATATTCAGAGTGATATTGGATAGTTATCAGTTTAGTACTGTAATTTTGATGTCTTTTTTGTTTGTTATTGACAGTTTTATTTTTCCACTTAACCTTTTGTGGTGAGTAATTTTTCTTTGTATATTGTCTTTTCCTCTTTTTCATTGTTGTTGATTTTGTTTTTGCTGAGTCTTTATGTTTTTCTTGTATTTTATTTTGATGTGTAGGATGGTTTGTCTCCTTTGTGGTTACCTTTTTACCCATATTTTTCTAAGTTTAAACCAAACTTTTATCTCTTTATATTGCCTTGACTTCCTCTCCATGTGAAAGATCTATGCCTACATTTTTTAGTCCCTCTTTATTGAAAAAAAAAATTTTTTTTTCTTTATTGATTTGTTGTTGTCATGTTTTACATAGTGATGTTTCTGTTCCTCTGTTTTGAATGTTTTTAAATCTTGACTTATTTTTGTGATTTCCCTATCTGGGTTCATTTCTGGTTTCTCTGTCCTGTGTTCTAGTCTTGGATTGTTAGCTGATGTTACTGATTTTTCTAACCAGAGGACTCCCTTTAGTATTTCTTGTAGTTTTAGTTTGGTTTTTGCAAATTCCTAAACTTCTGTATATTTGGAAATGTCCTAATTTTGCTTTCATATTTGAGAGACAGTTTTACTGGATATTTGATTCTTAGTAGGCAATTTTTTTCCCCTTTAAGTCTTCATATATGCAGTCCCATTGCCTTTTTCCCTGCATGATTTCTGCTGAGCAGTTTGAGCCTATTCTTATTGCTCTCCTTTGTAGGTGACTTTTTGTTTATCCCTAGCTGCTCTTAATATTCTCTCTTTATGTTTGGTTTTGACAAGTTTGTTTATAATATGTCTTGGTGACTTTCTTTTGGGATCTACCTTATATGGGTTTTGATGAGCTTCTTGGATAGATATCTTCTCATCTTTCATGATATCAGGGAAGTTTTCTGCCAACAAGTCTTCAACAATTCTCTCTGTATTTTCTGTTCTTCCTCCCTGTTCTGGTACTCCGATCGCTCATAGGTTATTTCTCTTGATAGAGTTCCACATGATTCTTAGGATTCTTCATTTATTTTAATTCTTTTACCTGATAATTCTTTCAATATTTGGCTGCCAAGTGTTTTATCTTCCATCTCAATAATTCTGACTTCTAGATCCTCAATTCTGCTCCTCTTACTTTTTGTTGAGATCTCTAATTCTGAAATTTTATTGTTCATCTTCGGAATTTCTGTTTGCTGTCTCTCTGTGGGTTCTTGTGGCCTATTAAATTTTTCATTATGTTCTTGAATAACCTTCTTAATTTCCTCCACTCCTTTATCTGTGTGTTCCTTGGCTTGTTCTGTGTTTTGCCTGTCCTCCTTTCTGATCTCATGTAGAGTTCTGTATATTAATCTTTTGTATTCTACCTCTCGTAATTCCAGGAATATCTCTTTGTCCAGAAGATTCCTTGATTCTTTGTTTTGGGAGCTTGTTGAAGGGATCATGGTATGCTTCTTTATGTGATTTGATATTGACTGTTGTCTCTGAGCCATCTATCAGTTTCATATTAATTTATTTTTTGTTTGCTACTGTGTCCTAGCTGCTTGCTTGGTTTTGTTTTGCTATGCCCAAATAGGCTGCTTGAATGCGTTAGTTCAATTATTTCAGCTTTGAAGCTCTCATGTCCTGCCACCAGATGGCTAGGGCTGTTACCAGGTATATGAGCCCAGGGATCCATTCAGTTTTCTTGGATTCAGCTCATTTGTCCATGTAGTCATTCCCCAAGTGTGTGGTTCAGGCTTTCACCTACAGCCTTAGAGGAGCAGGGATGATTGGTGTAGGCATAGGTATCTAGCTGCAGCAGGGGGTCACAATCTCAGAAAGGCAGAGGGCTGACAACCATCCCCCGAGTGTATCTGAGGAAAGCACATTCCAGTTCATTAGAACTCACAGGTGGGTGGGCTCTGCACTGGACCATGGACACCCTTTTCTTTGGGCTGTAAGGACTGGGAGGCACCGCTTATCCTTGGACCCCTGTAACAGGTGGCTAGGTGGCATGGGCGGAGCCACCAGTCCTCAGGCCCCTGACCTGGGTAGTTGAGGACCTTGCTTAATAGGCAGAGCAGTATCAAATGTTCACCTCTCCACCACACAGCTGAAACAGTTGAAGTCAGACCCTAGGCACATACACTGTTGCACAGTGTCAAGGAGGGTCTATGCTGCTGAAATGGGTCCACATGGGTCCATGCAGGGGTGAAAGGCATTCAGAGTCCGTGGACTGCTTGTGCCTTTGCCCAGGCAAAGGCACTGCTTCTGCCCTGAGTTCCCAGCTTAGGTGAGTCGGCAGATTATTTTTTCCCCGTTTGTTAATTTGTTCCTTCTCCAAGGCGAGGATAATGGCTCAGGGCATGCAGCAGGACCTGTTTCAGGCCCAGGGAAAGTGACTGCCTCTGAAGCCAGCTCGGGGGCTGGAGCCAGAGGTATTAGAGATCAGATTAAAAGGAGAGAGTTCTTTCAAAAGGGGGGCTTTTTGGTCCACGTGTTGAATTAGATGCCGAGAATGCTGTTCTTTACTGATTCCAGACACATGAATAGACTCTGTACCGATCACTCTCTTCCACTGTGAAAACATATTCTGAACGTTACTGCCAACCCCGATGCTGTTGTGCCAGGGGATTGGGTCTGCAGGGTGCCAGTTTCCATGGAATTAGGTCCAGCAACTTCTTTCTGCTTCTGAATTGTCTCTCCCTCCCCCTGCCACTCAGTCTGATTTGGCCTCTGCCATTCAGTCTGATTTCTTAACTTTGCCTTTGATGTTCAGGGCTCTTAGCTTGTCATATATATAATCAATTTACTTTTTTTTTTTTTCGGGTCTTTCCTGTAAGAGGAACCACTGGAAGTGTCCGACCACTCCACCATCTTTGCCCTGCCTCTATGTTTAACTTTCTGAGCAGCTGTTAAACTGTTTGCCAAAGAGACTGTAGCATTTTTTTTTTTTACCATTTTTACATTTCCAGCAGCAGTGTATGAGGATCCCAGTTTCTCCATATCCTTGCCAAGATGAGTTGAATTAATAAAATCTGATTAACTCAAATTTAGTTTATTGGTTTGTTTGATTTAATTATTGTGTGTCTTTTAGTTATAGCTATCCTAGCAGTGTGAAGTGCTGTCTCACTGTGATTTTTATTTGCATTTCCCTAATGACTAATAGGAAACCCTGGTGGGGTAGTGGTTGAGAGCTTCAGCTGCTAACCAGAAGGCTGGCAGTTCAAATTCACCAGGTGCTCCTTGGAAACCCTAAGAGGCAGTTCTCTTCTGTCCTGTAGGGTTGCTATGAGTTGGAATTGACTCAATGGCAACAGGTGTGTGTTTTTTTTTTTAATGACTATTTTGAGCATTTTTTCATGTGCTTATTGGCTATTTGCATATCTTCATTAGAGAAATTTCTATTTAAATCCTTTGCCCATTTATTTAAAAATCAAGTTATTTGTCTTTTTATTGTTTAGTGGTAAGAGTACTTTACATATTACCAGATACATGGTTTGCAAATACTTTCTCCCATTCTATGTCTTGACTTTTCACTTTCTTCAGAAAGCACATTTAAAAAAAGTTGATGGAGTTCAGTTGATTTATTTTTTTGTCACTTGTGTGTCTGGTGTCATATATAAGAAACCATTGCTTTATCTAGGGTAATTCAGATTTACTACTAAGTTTTATTCTAAGATTTTCATAGTATTTGCTCTTACATTTTGGTCTCTTACTCATTTTAAGTTTTTATGGTGTGGATATAGGGATCCAAGTTTATTCTTTTGCATGTGGATATCCAGTTGTCATGGCAACATTTGTCGAAAAGATTATTATTTCCCCCATTGAATTGTCTTGGCAACCTTGTCAAAAATCAACTGACCATAACTGTAAGGATTCTTACATTTCTTTTTGTTGCTTAATAGATTTCTTTGAAAGGAAATTAGTAAAGCCCCAATGCTATACTCTGCCAGAATATGAAATTTGCTTTCCTAAATGGAACCTTTTGTTGAAGCGATATTTATTACAGTGAACAGTTAGTGGTAGAGAAACAAAAGAAATTTCTGGAATGTCAAAAGGGGCAGTGTAAAGAATTGGAAAACTGCCCACAAAAAATATGTCCAGCATAGAAATATTTGCAGGAGTCCCTGAAATCCTGGAAATCATATATGGGAAAAAAAAAAGCTTAATATCACTGAGTTCTTTTACATCCCAATAACAGAAAGTTGACTAAAATACTTCCATTATTCTGTTTAGACTTGGCATATTTTCAAGGGAACAAATAAAACCTATAATAATCTGATGCTTTCGTAATCCAATGTAGCTATTGTATAAAGCTGCTAGATTCTTAATTCCCTTTTGAAGATATGATGGTCCTAAATTTATCCATTTTTTGATCTTCACTATCTTTCAAAATATTTTTTCCTACTGTCTTAGGCTGGGTTCTCTAGATAAGCAAATCCAGTAACGTGTATAAATATATATAGAGAGATTTATATCAAGAAACCAGCTCACAGGATTGTAGGGGTTGGAACATCCCAAGTCCTTGGATCAGGATAGAGGCCTTTCCCAATTCACAGAGCCACAGAAGCTGGTGAACCTAAGATGAGCAGGTTGGAGAGCAGGACTCCTGCTCACAGGCTGTGACAGTGGAGGAATCCCTAAGGTCAGCAGGCAAGACTGAAACATTTCTCCTGATTCACGTAGCTGCAGGGGCTGGTGAACCCAAGATAGGCAGGTCAGGGAGCAGAACTCTTTCTCGCAGGCCATGAAAATTGTCGAATCTCAAGATGGACAAGTAAGCTGCTGGCTTAAGTCCCAAGAACCAGAGGTCAGACAAGAGACAGCTAGCTGCTGGATCCAGAACAAGCCAACCACCTTTGCAAAGCGAGCAGGAAGGAAGTAGGCAGCAGAAGGTAGAGAGATGAAGGCTAAGGGGGCAGTGAGGCACCACAGGCCCCACCCCCACCAGTACCACTCAGCAGATTCCATCATGGGTGTGATCACATATCAAATTTCAACAGGGAAGTGATCACAACATTATACAACTGCTAAAACATTGAGAATCATGGCCCAAGCAAGTTGGCACACAATCTTAACCATCACACCTACTTTCTCAACTAGTTTTCTAAAAAGGTATGAGCTCTTCTATCTAAGAAGATAAAAAGAAGATAGGTTCTAGAAATTGTATTTATGGGCAAATTTTTTTTTCATTACAATATCAAAGAAGGATGACATTTTTATTTTTTTCTCTGTCCTCTGCCATAATTGTTTTTGAGCTTTCAGATCCATTTTACTCCCTTCTGAGAAAGATCCTTGGCCCTATTGCTGTAACATCATGAATTAAAATGCCAGCTCAATTTGTAGATGACATAGTCTGTGGCTGTTATTTTAGGTTTTAAACTCAGAAAATATTGCTTGGGATTTGGTTGACTTTCTTTCTAAAATTGCCTCTATTTACATTTGAACTAAAAGTCAAAATATCTTTTGGGGCAGGAGGTAAAATATGCCCAATGAACAAACTCTGGAGTAAGCTCTAACTGGTATGACTGAAATATAAATTTGCGTTGCAATGTATTTGAATATTCACTTATTCACAGCTGTAAAAATTATGGCTCAAATTATTTTCTGATTTTTTTTTTTATAGAATATTATGAGAGTTCTATTTCTGGAATGGCAGCGTGATGAGTTTTGAGACCCATTTTCCTGTGAAATAACCATGTTGTTGTTGCTAACTGCCATTGAGTTGGCCCGACTCATGGCATCCCCACGTGCAACGGGTTTGAATCATTGTGACCCATAGGGTTTTCACTGGCTGATTTTTCATAAGTAGATCACCAGAGCTTTCTTCTTTGTCTTAGTCTGGAAGCTTGGCTGAAACATTCTCAACATAGCCACATGCAAGCTTTCGTTGACAGACAGGTAGTGGCTGTGTTTAAAGTGTGTTGGCTGGGAGTGGAGCACAGGTCTCCTGCATGGAAGGTGAGAATTCTGCGACTGAAACACCACTGCCACCAAAACAATCACAACTGGTGACAATTGTTTTTTAAAAATCAACAATTTAAATTCTCTGGAAATTAAGGACATAAATTTATGAAGAGACATTTATTCTAGAAAATCTACTAAATCTTGGTAAGAACAGTGAGAATCTGTGATACTGGAGCAATGACCCACTCATTCCCTTCCTTTGACTAGTTCAGCATGAAAGAAGCTCCACTCTCAACAGGTGTGGCCATGAAGATGGGGCTTCCTCTCCTCTCAGCTCCCAGTGAATGGGTATGACACTGGGAAAGGCAGCATTTCTCATTCCCTCCAGCAGTGGGTTTCAGAGACAAAATTTTGGGAAGGTGAAAATGAAAGATCAGGAGTTTTCCTCCTCTACTCAGTCCCCCAATCATAGAGCAGAAGCTATTTCTCAGGCTTAGCATGCAAATAATACTGGGGCCCCTATTGTCTTCATCCCAGTTTGCTCAAAGTGTGGGGGATCAAAGCTTGGAGAGGCAAGCCAAGATGATAGGCTACTGCTCCCACCCAGTGCCATGGTTCTAAAGCAGGGGTGTCACTCTGAGAGCAGTGGGCCACTGTCCATGCCCAAAACTCCAGACTTGTGCCTCAGTTTTGCCCAAGAAGGACAGATAGGCCATAAGAACATAGGGCTCTGAAGCTCTCTCTGAAAGAACTGACCTTATCTGCAAAAGGATATGGGAAGTTAAAGCCTAAGAGTGTTGCTGTGAATTAAATTTTGCCTCCCCAAAATATGTGTTATAAATCCAAACCCATATATCTGTGGATGTAATCCCTTTTGAGAATAGGGTTTTCTTTGCTATTCTAATGAGACCATATCAGGTAAGGTATATCTTACGCCAGTCACTTTTGAGATGTAAAAAAGCAGACTAGGCAGAGAAGAAAGTAGATTCAGGGGGCAGATTGACACTGTCTGAGGACAAGGGAGGCAGACAAGTCTACAAGCCCAGGAAATACAAGGATGGCTACCTAGAAAAGCTGAGATGAGGATTTTCCCTCACAGAAGACAGAAAGCCTTCCCCTAAAGACAATGTCCTGAATTCAGACTTCTAGCCTCCTAATTGTGAGAAAATAAATTTGTTTGCTAAAGCCATCCATATGCAATATTTCTCTTGTAGCAGCACTAGCAAACCTAGACAAGTGTGCTCAAAAACAATGGAGATTTTGGTGATAAGCAATTAAGAGGAAGTTGGCAGTTCCATGAGACCAACAAGCTAACTTGTAGGCTACCTACTTTACCAGAGAAAACCAGGGCAAGAGTTAGCTAAGAGGAGCCTTCCTGGGTTCAGAACAAACCTCAAAGACTGGGCTAAAAAACTACCCATGCAACCCAAATCCACTTCCATCCAGTTGACTGCAACTCATAGGGGCCCCCTAGGGTTTCCAAAGCTGTAAATCTCTACAGAAGCAGACTGCCACATCTTTCTCCCACAGAGTCACTGGTGGTTTCATACCACTGACCTTTAAGTTAGCAGTCAATTGCCTTAACCACTGCACCATCAGGGCTCCTTACCCATGCACAGGGGCCCACATTAAATTCCGTCAGACTCTGAAGCAATGTATGCCCCAGAACATTGTAAAACAAAACAAAACAAAAAGCAATAGAGCAATCAGCCCGCAATTATGGTGGCACAGTGGTTAAGAGCTCAGCTGCTAACCAGAAGGTCTGCAGTTCAAATCCACCAGCCACTCCTTGGAAACTCTATGGGGCAATTCTACCCTGTCCTATACAGTCACTGTGAGTTGGAATTGACTTGACGGCAATGGGCTTGATTTTTGGTTTAAAACATAGGTGTGATATGAACAGAGGCAGACGACTTTCCAGAGAGATTAGGGAAAGAGACAAAGAGCCCTGCTAAAACCCTGTCATCCCAGGGTGACTGTGTGCATGCCCACGTTTGGATCCTCTGGGGAGTAACACCAGAGATTTTACACTGCAGGGGAAGTATACTTCACTGAGATAGTCCAACCAAGTCACTAAACATATTAAAAAAAAAAAACATATACAAGCAAAAAACTAAATAAAAACAAGCCCTGAGGTGATGAGTATCCAAAGTTGTTGCAATATAATATGTAAAATGTTCAGTTTTCAACAAAAAATTATGAGACATGGAAAGAAATAAGAAAGCGTGACCCATACGTGAGAAAATAGGCAGGTAACAGAAATTGCCTGTGAGAGGTCTCCAACGTCAATTTAAAAGACAAAAACTTCAAACCAGTCATTATAAATATGTTCAAAAATTAAAGGAAATAATGTATAAAGAAGTAAAAAAAAAGATCTATGACAATGTCTTGTCAAGTAGAGAATATTAACAAATAGAAATTATAAAAAGAACTAAATGAAAGTCCTGGAGTTGTAAACTATACACTAACTGAAATGTAAAGTTTACTGAGGGGGCACCAGAGTAGATTTTAACTGGTAGAAGAAATAATCAGTGAACTTGAAAATATATTGATAAAGATAATACAATCAGAAAAAAGAGAAAAAAATCTAAAGAAAAACGAACTGTCTCAGAGAAATGTGATACACAACAACATATAACTAATGGGAGTACCAGAAGGAGATGGGAGACAGAAAGGAACAGAGAAAATATTTGAAGAAATAATGGCTGAAAACTTTCCAAGTTGATGAAAAACATCAACATATGCATCCAAAAAGTTAAATAAACTTCAAGCAGGATAAACACAAAGAGATCCACATACAGACACTATGCAGTCAGAGGCCGCTCTAGTGGATCCTGCCAACTATATCAGTTATATGAAACCAGTCCAGGGAGGGTGAGATCATCCACCTCTGATGCCAAATGTGTGGAGGGTAGTAAATCCCACCCTAAAAAAAATTGTTTTTTTTTACATGCCACCTGCGTCCCATAGAAATCTCAGCTTCTCTTCCTTGGTCAATCCAGACTCCACCAGCTTCATGCAGCCGTTTATCTCTCATCCCCATTCACTTGGGGCTAGGTCCGTGGTTACCAACCCTTTCTGTTTCTTAGATTCAGTAATCTATTGGAAAAACCCACAAACTCCAGGGAAAGGGCTATCTTTAGCAGAGAAAAAGATACAAACACGTAGGGTGAGGTCTGGAAGGGGTCTCATGCAGAGTTTCCCTGTCCCCGGGGGACTTGCCTACCTTCCCAAGAGCAGATGTTTGCTTTTACCACTCAGGAAGCTCCACTGAATCTCATCTTCAAAGACCTTTGTTGGGCCCACCATGTGACTACAATAGATGACATCACAGCCCCTGAAGCTTAATCAGCACTGGGGCCCCAGGTGATCTGTCTTGGTCTGGTCATCCCCCACTCTTGGCCTCAGGTGTGGTCTGGCTCTCAGGAATCAGGGCCAAAGGCCAAATTGTTTATTGGAAGGGGGCTCCACACCTCACAGAAACATTTCCATACAAAGGCACATCATGGTAAATATGCTAAAAGCCAAAGACAAAGAAAAAATGTCAAAATAGCTAAAGAAAAATGACTTGTCATGTAAAAGGTAACACCAATAAGGTAAAGAGGCGGTGTCTCATCAGAAAAAAATGGAGGTGAGAAGTCAGTAAAAGTGCTCTTTCAAAGTGTTAAAATAATACTCCCTTCCAAAAAAACCTATAAACTGTACTCTCACATCCAGCCAAACTATCTTTGAAAGATGAAATATAAAGATATCCCAGATAAACAAAAACTGAAAGAATTTGTTACTAGCAAACCTATCTTAAAAGAAATAATAAAGACATTCTTCAGGCTGAAAGCAAGTAAACCCTAGAGTACCCACTAAGAAAATAACTTTAAAATACATTGAAAAAAATCATTAAGGGAATTAAAATGTTACACTAAAAATATTCAGTTAATGCAAAAGAAAGCAGAAAATGAGATATACAGCAAAAAGTACATGAGACATACAGAACACTAATTGTAAAACGGCAGATATAAATCCAACAATATCAATAGTAACATTAAATATGAATGGATTAAACTATTCAATCAAAAGTTGTGGATCTTCAAACTAGATTACAAAAAAAAGACAATGTCCAACTATGTGCTGCTTAAATGAGAGACACTTTAGATTCAAAGATACAAATAGGTTGAAGGTAAAAGGATAAAAAAGATGTATTATGTGAACAGTAATTTTTTTTAACCATAAGAAAGTTTTTATGGCCATACAAATATCAACAGATTAGACTTAAAACAGTAAACTTCACTAGAGAGAAAGATAATGATAAAAGATTCAATACATCAGGAAGGTGAAACAATTATGAACATATATGCACCTAACAAAACCAAAACCAAACCCAGTAAATAGGGCAGAGTACCTAACAAAAGAGTCCTAAAATACATGATAAAATGATTGACATAATTGGAGAACTAGGAAGTTCAACGATAATATTTGGAAACTTCAGTGCCCCACATTTAATAATGGATAGAAAATCTTGGCAGAAGAACAACAAGGAAATAGAAGACACGAACAACACCATAAAAGAACTAGACCTAACAGACATCTACGGAACCTTCCACCAAATAACAGCAGTTCACATAGAACAAACATCTCCAGGGTAGACCATATGCTAGACTCTAAAACAAACCTCAATACGGGTAGTCCCCAACTTAAGACGTGTTTGAGTTATGATGAACTCTGCTTATGACCATTCTTTTTTTTTTTTTTGTATATCTTATCATTAGCAATATGTAATATATACAATGTTGTAGGGTGTAATTTGCTGATATTATCATTCTTAGATATTCTCTCAAAGATGTTCAGTTTTATGATTCAAAACACTGCCATAAGGGTTTAGTTTTCCAAACTAAATCAGGGGTTTCATTTGCTTGAAAAGGTGGACCCAAGCACTGATCACTTTGCTAAAGTTGATGAGCAGTTTCAGGAAGCAGTGAGATATTACTGTGAAATATATGAAGAAAAAAAAAAGGGGGCCATGCAGACAGCTCTCACTAATTTTCTGATTAGAAATATACCCAGGGATAATTCAGATAATTCAGAACCTTCCACAAGTGGCATTATTACCACAACTGACAAAATTCCAATGTTTTCTAATTCTTCATTGACAGAGTAAATTTTTATTATTTGTGTATTTTTTGTATGTATTAAAATATATCTTTAAATTTATTTGTAATGTTTCCAGCCCCCAAAGAAAAATATTGGATTTATAAAGATATTGATAATTAAAGGCAATAGTAATGAAAACTAAAAGAAAAATGAGGTATTTGACTTATGTCACAACTCACTTATAACGGAGTCATCAGAATGTGATCACATTGTAAAACAGGGACTACTTGTAAATTTAAATGGATTGAAATCACACAATCCATTTTTGTGTTATATGACCACAATGGAATGAACTGAGAAATTGATAACTGAAAGAAATTTTGGAAATACAAAATATGTGGAAATTAAACAGCATACTCCTTAGTAACTAATGAGTCAAAGAAGAAATCATTAGAAATATTAGAAAATACTTTGAGATGAATGAAAATAAAGATAGAACGCACCAATGCTTATGGGATGCAGCTAAAGCAGTGCTTAGAGGAAAATGGATTTCTGTAAAACACATTAAAAAATCTGAAATCAATAATTTATCCTTCCACTTTAAGAAACTAGAAAAAGAATAGCAAACTAAACCTAATACAAGAAGAAAGAAATAATAAATGTTTGAGGAAATTAATAAAATAGAGAAGAAAAACAGTAGAGGAGAGCAAAGAAACCAAAAGTTAGTTCTTTGAAAAATCAAATTTAGCTATATTGAAAAAGCAAATGAGAGAGAAAGCTCAAATTACTAAAATTGGAATGAAAGAGGTAAAATTAATACCAACTTTAGAAAAATAGAATTATAAGAGAATACTATGAACAACTGTATGCCAACTAATAAAATAATTCAGGTGAAATGTACAAATTCCTAAAACACACAAACTATTAAAATGTACTCAAGTTGAATTAGAAATTATGACTGTATCTATAAGAACTTGTTGCTGTTGTTAGGTGCCATCGAGTCAGTTCCAACTCATAAGGACCCTAAGTAAAACAGAACAAAATGCGTCCTGGTCCTGTCCCATCCTCTCAAGTGTTGTTAAGTTTGAGCCCATTGTTGCATCCACTGTCTCAATCTGTTTCGTTGAGGGTCTCCCTCTTTTTCACTGACCCTCTACAATGTGTGGTAGCATGTCCAAAGTATGTGAGACAGTTTCCCCATTGTGGCTTCTAAGGAGTATTCTTACTGTACTTCTTCCGAGACAGATTTGTTCAGTCTTCTGGCTGTCTACGAGATATTCAGTATTCTTAACCAACACACTCATTCAAATGCATCGATTCTTCTTCCTTCTTCCTTAGTCATTATCCAGCTTTCACATGCATATGAAAAAATTGAAAATACCATAGTTTGCATAAGGCGAGCCTTAACCCTCAAAGTGACATCTTTGCTTTTTAACACTTGAAAGACGTCTTTTGCAGCAGATACACCCAATGAAATATGTAACTTGATTTCAGGACTGCTCCTTCTATGGGCATTGATTGTGGATCCAACTAAAATGAAATCCTTGAAAACTTTATTATTTCCTCCATTTATCATGATGTACCTTATTGAACCGGTTGTGAGGATTTTTGTTTTCTTTGTGTTGAGGTGTAACCCATACTGGATGCTGTAGTCTTTGATGTTCATCAATAAGTGCTTCAAGTCCTCTTCTTGTTCAGCAGGCAATGTTGTGTCATCTGTATATTGCAGGTTGTTAATGAGTTTTCCTCCAGTCCTGATGCTTTTTTCTTCTTCATATAGTCCCACTTCTCGGATTATTTTTTCAGCATGCAGATTGAATAAGTATGGTGAAAGAATACAACCCTAACATACACCTTTCCTGACTGTAAATCATGCAGCATCCCCTTGCTGTGTTCGAACGACTGACTTTTGGTCTGTGTACAGGTTCCTCATGAACACAATTAAGTGTTCTGGAATTCCCATTCTTCGCAATGTTATCCATAATTTGTTGTGATCCACACGGTCGAATGCCTTTGCCTTCTGTTGTTCTCTGCTTTCAGCCAGGATCCATCTGACATCAGCAGTGATATCCCTGGTTCCACGTCCTCTTCTGAATCTGGCCTGAATTCCTGGCAGTTCCCTGTCGATATACTGCTGCGGACACTTTTGAATGATCTTCAGCAAAATTTTGCTTGCGTGTGATATTAATGATATTGTTCGATAATTCCGACATTCTGTTGGATCACCTTTCTTGGCAACAGGCATAAATATGGATCTCTTCCAGTCGATTGGCCAGGTAGCTGTCTTCCAAATTCTTGGCACAGGTTAATGCGTGTTTCCAGCTCTGCATTTGTTTGTTGAAACTTCTCAGTTGGTATTCTGTCAATTCCTAGAGCCTTGCTTTTCACCAATGCCTTCAGTACAGCTTGGACTTCTTCCTGAAGTCCTATCGGTTCTTGATCATATGCTGCCTCCTGAAATGGATGAACATCCACCAATTATTTTTGGTACAGTGACTCTGTGTATTCCTTTCATCTTCTTTTGGTGCTTCCTGTATTGTTCAATATTTTGCCCATATAATCCTTCAGTATTGCAACTTGAGGCTTGAATTTTTTCTTCAGTTCTTTCAGCTTGAGAAATGCTGAGCGTGTTCTTCCCTATTGGTTTTCTAACTCCAGGTTTTTCCACATTTCGTTATAATACTTTACTTTGTCTTTTGGAGCCACCCTTTGAAATTTTCTGTTCAGCACTTTTACTTCATCATTTCTTTAATTCACTTTAGCTACTCTATGCTGAAGGGCAAGTTGCAAAGTCTCTTCTGATATTCATTTTGATCTTTTCTTTTTTCCAGTATTTTTAATGACTTTTACTTTCCTTATGCATGATGTCCTTGATGCCATCCAACAACTTGTCTGATGTTCAGTCATTAGTATTCAGTGCATCAAATCTGTTCTTGAGATGGTGTCTAAATTCAGGTGGGAGTTACTCGAGGTCATATTTTGACTCTCATGAACATGTTTTAATTTTCTTCAGCTTCAAATTGAACTTGCATATGAGCAATTAATGGTCTGTTCCACAGTTGTACCCTGGCCTTTTTCTGACAATGATATTGAGCTTCTCTGTTGTCTTTTTCCAGAGATGTACTCGATTGATTCCTGTATTTTCCAGTGGGTGAGGTCCATGTGTATCATCATCATTTATGTTGTTGAAAAAAAGGTATTTTCAGTGAGTAAGTTCTTGGTCTTTCTCAAAATTCTATCATGTAATCTCAGGTGTCATTTGTATCACCAAGGTTATATTTTCCAACTACTGATCCTTTTTCTTTCTTTCCAACTTTTGCATTCTAATCACCAGTAATTATCAATGCATCTTGATTGCATGTCTGATCAATTTCAGACTGCAAAAACCTGTTGCCGTCAAGTCGATTCCAACTCATAGCAACCCTGTAGGACAGAGTAGAACTTCCCCATATGGTTTCCAAGGAGTGCCTGGTGGATTCGAACTACCGACCATTCGGTTAGCAGCCATAGATCTTAACCCCTACACCACCAGGGTTTCCTTCAGACTGCAGAAGTTGGTAAAAACATTCAATTTCTTCATCTTTGGCATTACTGGTTGGTGGGTAAATTTGAATAATAGTCTTATTAACTGGTCTTCCTTGTGGGTGTGTGGATATTATCCTATCAGTGAGAACTTTGTACTTCAGGATAGATCTTGAAATGTTCTTTTTGACAACTAATGCAATGCCATTCTTCTTCATTTTGTCATTTCTGGCATAGTAGACCATATGATTGTCCAATTCAAAATGGCCAACACCAGTCCATTTCAGCTCACCTAGGATATTAATATTTATGCATTCCATTTCATTTTTGATGACTTCCAATTTTCCCAGATTCATAATTTGGATGTTCCATGTTCCGATTATTAATAGGTATTTGCAACTCTCCTCATTTTGAGTTGTCCTACATCAGCAAATTAAGGTCCCAGAAGCTTTACTCCATCAATATCATCAGTGTCGACTCACTTTGAGGAGGCAGCTCTTCCCAAGTCATATTTTGAGTGCCTCCCAACCTTAGGGGCTCATCTTCTGGCACTGTATCAGACAGTGTTCCACTGCTATTCATAAGGTTTTCGCTGGCCATGCGTCTTAGTCATCTAGTGCTGCTGTAACAGAAATACCACAAGTGGATGGCTTTAACAAACAGAAGTTTATTATGTCACAGTCTAGTAGGCTAGAAGTCCAAATTTAGGGCATCAACTCCAGAGGAAGGCTTTTTCTGTCAGCTCTGGAGGAAGATTCTTGTCATCAATATTCCCATGGATTAAGAGCTTCTTCATGTAGGAACCCTGGGCCCAAAGGATGAGCTCTGCTCCCGGCGCTGCTTTCTTGATGGTATGTCCCTCTGCTTGCTTCTCTCTTTTATATCTCAAAAGAGACTGGCTCAAGACACAATCCAATCTTGTAGATTGAGGCCAACCTCATTAACAGCCACCTAATCCACCTCCTTAACATCATAGAGGTAGATTTACGATAATAGGGAAATCACATCAGATGACAAAATGCTGGACAATCACACAATACTTGGAATCATGGGCTAGCCAAATTGATACATGTATTTTTTGAGGACACAATTCAATCCATGACACCATGTTTTTTAGAAGTAGATCACCAGGTCCTTCTTCTTAGTCTATCTTAGTCTGGAAGCTATGCTGAAACTCATCCACCCTGGATGATCCTGCTGGTATTTGAAATACCAGTGGCATAGCTTTCAGCATCCCATCATCATGCAAGCCAGCACAGTACAACAAACCGACAGACAAATGGTGGCTATAACAAATAAAAACATTGAATTAGTAATCAGAAAACTACCTACAAAGAAAATCAAGGCACTAGTGGCTTTACTGCTCAGTTCTACTAGATATTTACTTAAGAATTAATACCAATTCTTCACAAAAATAGAATTTTCTTCGAAAAATAGGAGAGACCATTTTCCAACTCATTCTTGATGCTAGTCTTACCCTGATATCAAAACCAGAGAAACACATCACCAGGTCAATATCCCTTATGAAAACATAAGCAAAAACATTAACAAAATACTAGGAAATGGACTTCAGCAACATATAAAAGGATTACATCCTATAACCAAATGTGATTTATCCCAGGAATATAATGATGGTTCAACATCTGATAATTAGTTAATATCATATACCATGCCTGTAGAGTAAATACAAATCTGAGTGGTGCAAAGTGTTAAGCACCCTACTATTGGCCGAAAGTTTGGCAGTTTGATCCCACCCAGAGTCATTGCAGAAGACAGACCTGGCAATTTTCTGCTGAAAGATCACAGCCTTAGAATTCCTGTAGAGCAGTTCTTCTGCGCACATGTGGGGTTACCATGAGTTGGAATCAACCCTACAGCAACTAACAACAACATCTATAGCGTGAAGGATAAAACACGCATTATCCATCTTAATAAATACAGAAAAAAGGCATTGGATAAAATTCAATACCACTTCATGATAAAAAGTCTTTAAAAACGAGGAATATTAGGGAAATTCCTCAACATAATAATTTCTGTAACAAAAAAAAAGAAAAAGCTAAAATCTTACTAAATGATGAAAGACTGAGTTTCCCCCTAAAATCAGGAACAAGACAAGGATGTCTGATCTCACCATTTCTATTCAACAATGTACTGGAGGTTCTAGCCAGGCCAATTAGGCAAGAAAATGACATAAAAGGCATCAAGATTGGCCAAGGAGAATGAAGTAAAACAATCTCCATTTGCAGATGACATGACCTTCTATGCAAAAAATTCTAAAAAATTGGCTAAAATGCTATTAGAAGTAATAAACAAGTTCAGCAAGATCGAAGGATACAAAATTAATATACAAAAAATCAGTTGTATTTATATACCGTAAATAAGAATAAACAGAAAATTAAATTAAGAAAACAATTCTGTTGAAAACAGCATTAAAAAATAATTAGGAGTAAATTTAAGAAAAAAGAATACGAAGCTTATACTCTGAAAACCACAAAACATTGAAGGAAATTAAAGAATAAATAAATAGAACCAAAAAAAAACCTAAACCTGTTGCCATCGAGTCGATTCCAATTCATAGCAACCCTACAGGACTGAGTAGAACTGCCCCACAGGGTTTCCAAGGAGTGGCTGGTGGATTCAAACTTCCGACCTTTTGGTTAGCAGACAAATGCATAACCACAGCACCACCAGGACCCCAATAAACAGGAAGACTTCCTATATTTGTGAACTGGAAGAATTAATATTGTTAAGATGGCTTTACTCCCAAATTGGTCTATACTGATTTTGTTGTTGTTTTAAGTTTATTGTGGTAAAATATATATAACATGAAAGTATACATTTAAACCATTTTAAATGCATAATTGAAAGACATTAATTGCATTCAAAATGTTGTGCACCAGCACTACTATTTTCAAACTATTTCATGACCCCAAACAGAAGCTCAGTACCCATTAGTCAATAACTTTTCATTCACCCCTCTCCCCAGATCTTGGAAAACTCTAATGTACTTTTGTCTCTATGCACTATGTACTTGCCTGTTCTTTGTATTTTATATAAATGGGATCATACAGTAGTTGTCCTTTTTGTCTGACTTATGTCACTTAGCATAATGTTTTCAAGTCTTATACAAATTGTATTGTGTGTCAGCACTTCATTTTCCTTTATGACTAAATATATATGCTGTTTACTCATTCATTTGTTGATAGACACTTTGTTTCCATCTTTTGTCTGTTGTGAATAACGCTCTAAGGAACATTGGTATGGCAGTATCTGTTAGAGTCTGTGCTTTTAATTCTTTTGACTATATACCTAGGAGTAGAATTGCTGGGTCATATGGTAGTTCTATGCTGAACTTTTGGAGGATCAGCCTTAGTGGCTGCAACATTTTTCATTCCCATCAGCAGTTTTACATGGGTTCCAATTTCTCCACATATTAACAAACAAATGTTATTTTCTGTTTATTTCATAATATCCTAGTAGGTGTGAAATGGTATCTCATTGTGGGTCTTGACTTATATTTCCATAATGACTAATCATGTTGAGCATGATTCTGGGCTATTCGTATATCTTCTTTGGAGAAATGCCTACTCAAGTCCTTTACCCATTTTTTAATTGTGTTGCTTCTCTTTTTGTTTTTGAGTACTTTATGTATTTTGGATAATAAACCCTTATCAGATATATGGTTTACAAATATTTATCCCATTTTGCGTGTGTCTCTTCACTTTTTCATAATGTGCATTGATGCATAAAAGTTTTTAATTTTGATGAAATGCAATTTATCTATTTCTTTTGTTTCTCTTCCTTTTTTGTTGTATCTAGGAATCCATTGCTGAAACCAAGGTTCTGAGTATTTACCACTCTGTTTTCTTCTAATCATTTAATCATTTTTAGCTATTAAATTAAGGGCGTTGATTCACTTTGAATTAATTTTTATATATGGTATGAAGTAGGTGTCCTAACTTTATTCTTTTGCTTGTGGAAATCCTGTTGTCCCAGCACCATTAGTTGAAGAGGCTATTCTTTACCCCATTGAATGGACTTGGCAACCCTTACTGAAAGTCAACTGACAGTATATGTATGGGTATATTTGTGTACTCAACTCTATATTCCATTGGTCTATATATCTATCCTTATGCCAATATCATATTTTGATTACTGTATCTGTAGGAATTTTTGAAATTGGGAAGTATGAGTCTTCCTACTTTGTTGCTATTTCTCAAGATTGTTTTGGCATTTAGGATCCCTTACAATTCCCTATGGATTTGAGATCTGGCTCTTCCATTTCTGCAAGAACATGCTGTTAGAATTATGATAGGCACCATTGACTTCTTAACAATATTAAGTCTACCAATATGTGAACAGAAGATATCTTCTATTTATTTAAGTCTTTAATTTATTTCATTAATGTATTATAGTTTACAATGTACAAATTTTTACCCCCTTATTTAAGTGTATTTTACTCAGATACTATTTTAATGGAATTTTCTTATTTTCCTTTTCAGATTGCTCATTTTTGGTATGTAGAATCAGAGTTGATTTTGGTTCACATTGTACCTTGAAACTTTGTTGAATTTGTTTATTAGATCTGGTAGATTTCTTGTGAATTCTTTGAGAATTTCAGTATATAAGATCATGTCATCTAATAGTACAAATAGCTTTACTTCTGCATTTTCAATTTGGATTTCTTTTTCTTGCCTAATTGCTCTAGCTACAACTTCAAGTACATATTGAATAGCAGTGGTGAAAAGGGCATCCATATCTTCTTCCTGGTCTTAAAAGGAAAACTTTAAGTCTTTCTTCATTGAGTATGATGTTGGATGTGGGTTTTTCATAAATTCCCTTTATCATATTGGGGAATTTCCCTTGTATTCCTAGTCTGTTGAGCATTTTTATCAGGAAAAGGTGTTGGATTTTGCCAAATGCTTTTTTAATCAATTGAGATGACCATGTATTTTTTTCCTTTTTCTATATTAATATTGTGTATTAGATTGACTTGCTAATTTTGAACCACCTTCGCATTACTTGAAAGCTCCCACTTAGTCATGGTCTTTCGTTGTTTTAATATGATGTTGGATTCAGTTTGCTAGTGTTTTATTGAGAATTTTTACATTTATATTCATAAGACATATTGGTCTGTGGTTTTCTTTTTTTGTAATGTGTTTATCAGGCTTTAGTATCAGGGTACTGCTGGCATCATAGAATTAGTAAGTGTTCCCTCCTTTTCTATTTTTTGGAAGAGTTTAAGAAATATTGATGTCAGTTATTATTTAAATGTGTGGTAGAATTTCAAAGTAAACCCATACGGTCTGGACTTGAATTTGTTGAGAGGTTTTTCATTATTAATTCAAAGTCCTCACTTATTATGGGTCTGTGGAGATTTTCTATTTTTCTTTTTTCAAGTGTTCTTGAATTCTGTTTTTTTTATTGTGCTTTAGATGAAAGTTTACAGCACAAGTTAATTTTTCATACAAAAATTTATACACATATCGTTATGTAACCCTAGATGCCATCCCTATAATGTGACAGCACACTCCTCTTTCCACCCCAGGGTTCTTGTGTCCATCTAACCAGACCCAGTCTCCAGACAGGAGCCACCCATTTGGTCTTGTGTATCTGCTTGAACTAAAAAGCACATTCTTCACAAGTATTGCTTTGTTTTATAGTTCAGTCTAATCTTTGTCTGAAGAGAGGGCTTTGGGAATGGTTTCAATTCTGGGTTAACAGAGGATCCGGGGGCCATGGCTTCAAGGGTTCCTCCAGTCTCAGTCAGACCATTAAGTCTGGTCTTTTTAAGGGAATTTGAGTTCTGTGCCACACTTTTTTTCCGCTCCCTCAGTGACTCACCGATGTGTTCCCTGTCAGGGGAGTCATTGGTGGTAGCCAGACACCATCTAGTTCTTCTGGTCTCAGGCTGATGGAGTCTCTAGTTTATGTGGCCTTTTTGTCCCTTAGGCTAATATTTTCCTTCTGTCTTTGGCGTTCTTTATTGTCCTTTGCTCCATGTAGATTGGGACCAATTGATGCATATTAGATGGACACTGCCAAGCTTTTAAGACCCCAGGCACCACTCACCAAAGTGGGATGCAGAACGTTTACTTAATAAACTTTGTTAAGCCAATTAACCTAGGTATCCCTAAAAACCATGGTACCCAGACCCCTGGCCCCTGCTACCCTGCCCCTCGAAGTGTTTGGTTGTGTTCAGGAAACTTCTTAGTTTTTTGTTTAGTCCAGTTGTGCTGACTTCCCCTGTATTGTGTGTGGTCTTTCCCTTCACTTAAGATGATTCTTGTCTACTACCTAGTTAGTGAATTCCCCTTTCCCTCCCTCCCCACCATAATAACCATCAAAGAATGTTTTGTTCCGTATTTAAACCTTTTCTTGAGTTCTTATATTAGTGGTCTCATACAATATTTGTCCTTTTGCGATGGACTAATTTCACTCAGCATAATGCCTTCCAGATTCATCCATGTTCTGAGATGTTTCTCGGATTCATCATTGTTCTTTATCATTGCGTACTATTCCATTGTGTGTGTAACAAAATTTGTTTATCCTTTTGTTTGTCGATAGGCACCTAGGTTTCTGTCTTTTTAGTATTGTGAACAGTGCTGCAATGAACATGGGTGTGCATATATCTATTAGTGTAAAGACTCTTATTTCTCCAGGATATATTCCAAGGAGTAGGACTGCTGGATTATATGATACTTCTATTTCTAGCTTTTTAAGGAAGCGCCAAATCGATTTCCAAACTGGTTGTACCATCTTACATTCCCACCAGCAGTATATAAGTGTTTCAGATCCTCCACAACCTCTCCAACATTTATTATTTTGTGTTTTTTGGATTAGTGCTAGCCTTCTTGGAGTGAGATGGTGTGTCATTATAGTTTTGATTTTCATTTCTCTAACGGCTAATTATTTTTTAATTGGGTTATTTGTATTTTTGTTGTTGAGGTTTTGCAGTATCTTATAGATTTTATAGACTAGACCCTAATCAGATATGTCATGACCAAAAATTTTTTCCCAGTCCTTAGGTTGTCTTTTTATTTTATTTCTTTTTTAATTTTATTTTTATTGTGCTTTAAGTGAAAGTTTACAAATCAAGTCAGTATCTCATACAAAAATTTATACACACCTTGCTATATACTCCTAATTGCTCTCCCCCTAATGAGACAGCACACTCCTTCCTTCCACTCTCTCTTTTTGTGTCCTTTCAGCCAGCTTCTGACCCCCTCTGCCCTCTCATCTCCCCTCCGGACAGGAGATGCCAACATAGTCTCATGTGTCTACTTGAGCCAAGAAGCTCATTCTTCACCAGTATCATTTTCTATCCCATTGTCCAGTCCAATCCCTGTCTGAAGAGTTGGCTTTGGGAATGGTTCCTGTCTTAGGCTAACAGAAAGTCTGGGGACCATGACCACCGAGGTGCTTCTAGTCTCAGTCAGGCCATTAAGTCTGGTCTTTTTACAAGAATTTGAGGTCTGCATCCCACTGCTCTCCTGCTCCCTCAGGGGTTTTCTGTTGCGTTCCCTGTCAGGGCAGTCATCGGTTGTAGCCGGGCACCATCTAGTTCTTCTGGTGTCAGGCTGATATAGTCTCTGGTTTACGTGGACCTTTCTGTCTCTTGGGCTCATAATTACCATGTATCCTTGGTGTTTTTCGTTCTCCTTTGTTCCGGGTAGGTTGAAAGCAATTGATGCATCTTAGATGGCTGCTTGCTATCATTTAAGACCCCAGATGACACTCTCCAAAGTGAGATGCAGAATGTTTTCTTAATTGATTTTATTATACCAATTGACTTAGATGCCCCCCGAAACCATGGTCCTCAAACCCCTGCCCCTGCTTCGCTGGCCTTTGAAGGATTCGGTTTATTCAGGAAACTTCTTTGTTTTTGGTTTAGTCCAGTTGTGCTGGCCACTCCTGTGCTGCATGTTGTCTTTCCCTTTACCTAAAATAGTTCTTATCTACTATCTAACTAGTGAACACTCCTTTCCCTCCTTCCCTCCCTCCCCCCTCTTGTAACCATCAAAGAATATTTTCTTCTCTGTTTAAACTATTTCTCGAGTTCTTATAATAGTGGTCTTATACAATATTTGTCTTTTGGAACTAATTTCACTCAGCATAATGCCTTCCAGATTCCTCCATGTTACAAAATGTTTCACAGATTCATCACTGTTCTTTATCGATGCATAGTATTCCATTGTGTGAATATATGATAATTTATCTATTCCTCCGTTGATGTGTACCTTGGTTGCTTCCATCTTTTTGCTATTGTAAACAGTGCTGCAATGAGCATGAGTGTGCATATGTCTGTTTGTGTAAAGGCTCTTATTTCTCTAGGATGTATTCCAAGGAGTGGGATTGCTGGATCCTGTGGTAGTTCTATTTCTAGTTTTTTATGGAAGCACCAAATAGATTTCCAAAGTGGTTGTCCCATTTTACATTCCCACCAGCAGTGTAGAAGTGTTCCAGTCTCTCCAAAACCTCTCCAACATTTATTATTTGTGTTTTTTGGATCAATGCCAACCTTGTTGGAGTAAGATGGAATCTCATGGTAGTTTTGATTTCCATTTCCCTAATGGCTAATGATCATGAGCATTTCCTCATGTATCCGTTAGCTACCGGAATGTCTTCTTTACTGAAGTGCCTGTTCATATCTTTTACCCATTTTTGAATTGGGTTATTTGTCTTTTTGTAGTTGAGTTTTTGCAGTATCATGTAGATTTTAGATATCAGACACTGATTAGAAATGTTATCGCTAAAAACTTTTTCCCGATCTGTAGGTAATCTTTTTACTCTTTTGGTGAAGTCTTTGGATGAGCATAGGTGTTTGATTTTTAGGAGCTCCCAGTTATCTAGTTTTTCTTCTACATTCTTTATAATGTTTTGTATACTGTTTATGCCATGTTTTAGGGCTCTTAACCGTGTCCCTATTTTTTCTTCCATGATCTTTATCGTTTTAGGTTTTATATTTAGGTCTTTGATCCATTTTGAGTTAGTTTTTGTGCATGGAGTGAGGTATGGGTCTTGTTCCATTTTTTTTGCAGATGGATATCCAGTTATGCCAGCACCATTTGTTAAAAAGACTGTCTTTTCCCCATTTAACTGTTTTGGGGCCTTTGTCAAATATCAACTGCTCATATGTGGATGGATTTATGTCTGGATTCTCAATTCTGTTCCACTGTTCTATGTATCTGTTGTACCAGTCCTAGGCTGTTTTGACTACTGTGGTGGTATAATAGGTTCTAAAATCAGGTAGAGTAAGGCCTCACACTTTGTTCTTCTTTTTCAGTAATGCTTTACTTATCCGGGGCCTCTTTCATTTCCATATGAAGTTGGTGATTTTTTCCTCCATCTCGTTAAAGAATGTTATTGGAATTTGGGTTGAAATTGCATTAAATGTACAGCTCGCTTTTGGTAGAATAGACATTTTTATAATGCTAATACTTCCTATACACGAGCAAGGCATGTTTTTCCTCTTATGTAGGTCTCTTTTGGTTTCTTACTGAAGTGTTTTGTGGTTTTCTTTGTATAAGTCTTTTACATCACTGGTAAGATTTATTCCTAAGTGTTTTATTTTGGGTGGGGGGGGCTACTGTAAATGGTATTGGTTTGGTGATTTCCTCTTCGATGTTCTTTTTGTTGGTGTAGAGGAATCCAGCTGATTCTTGTATGTTTATCTTGTATCCCGATACTCTGCTGAATTCTTCTATTAGTTTCAGTAGTTTTCTGGGGGATTCCTTAGGGTTTTCTGTGTATAAGTTCATGTTGTCTGCAGATACAGATAATTTTATTTCTTCCTTGCCAGTCTGGATGCGCTTTATTTCTTTATCTAGCCTAAATGCTCTGGCTAGGACCTTTAACACAATGTTGAATAAGAGTGGTGATAAAGGACATCCTTGTCTGGTTCCTGATCTCAGTGGGAATGTTTTCAGGCTCTCTCCATTTAGGGTGATGTTGGCTGTTGGCTTTGTATAAATGCCCTTTATTATATCGAGAAACTTTCCTTCTATTCCTATTTTGCTGAGAGTTTTGATAAAACTCTGGGTGAATGAATGGGTGTTGAACTTTGTCAAATGCCTTTTCTGCTTCAATTGATAAAATCATGTGATTCTTGTTTTTTGCTTTATTTATGTGGTGCATCACATGAATTGTTTTTCTAATGTTGAACCATCCCTGCATACCTGGTATGAATCCCACTTGGTCATGGTGAATTATTTTTTTGATATGTTATTTAATTCTGTTGTTCAGAATTTTGTTGAGTATTTTTGCATCTAAGTTCATGAGTGATATAGGTGTGTAATTTTCTTTTTTTGTGTGTCTTTACCTGGTTTTGGTATCAGATAATGGTGGCTTCATAGAATGAGTTTCGTAGTATTCTGTCCTTTTCTATGCTCTGAAATACCTTTAGTAGTTGTGGTGTTAACTCTTTGAAAGTTTAGTAGAATTCTGCAGTGAAGCCATCCGGGCCAGGGCTTTTTTTTGTTGGGAGTTTTTTGATTACCTTTTCTATCTCTTCTTTTGTTATGGGTTTATTTAGTTGTTTTACCTCTGTTTGTGTTAGATTAGGTAGGTAGTGTGTTTCTAGGAATTCATCCATTTCTTCTAGGTTTTCAAATTTGTTAGAGTACAATTTTTCGTAGTAGTCTGCTATGATTCTTTTGATTTCAGTTGGGTCTGTTGTGATATCGCCCATCTGATTTCTTATTGGGGTTATTTGCTTCCTCTCCTGTTTTTCTTTTGTCAGTGTGGCCAACGGTTTATCAATTTTCTTGATTTTTTTTCCAAGAACCAGCTTTTGGTCTTGTTAATTCTTTCAATTGTTTTTCTGTTTTCTATTTCTTTCAGTTCTGCTCTAATTTTTATTATTTGTTTTCTTCTGGTGCGTGAGGGTTTCTTTTGTTGCTCTCTTTTCAGAGTTTTTTCTTTATAGATTTTATTATACCAATTGACTTAGATGTCCCCTGAAATCATGGTCCCCAAACCCCTGCTTCTTGTATCATGGCCTTCAAAGCATTCAGTTTATTCAGGAAACTTCTTTGCTTTTGGTTTATTCTAGTCGTGCTGAGCTCTCCTGTGTTGTGTGTTGTCTTTCCCTTCACCTAAAATACTTCTTAACTACTATCTAATTAGTGAAATCCCCTCTCTCTCCCTCCCTCCCCACTCTTGTAACCATCAAAGAATGTTTTCTTAGGTGTTTAAACTATTTTTCGAGTTCTCATAATAGTGGTCTCATGTAATATTTGTCCTTTTGCAACTGATTAATTTCACTCAGCATAAAGCCTTCCAGATTACTCCATGGTATGAAATGTTTCACGGATTCATCATTGTTCTTCATCGATGCATAGTATTCCATTGTGTGAATATACCATAATTTATTTATCCATTCATCCGTTGGTGGGTATCTTGGTTGCTTCCATCTTTTTGCTATTGTACACAATACTGCAATGAACATGGGTGTGCATATATCTATTTGTGTAACGTCTCTTATTTCTCTAGGGTATATTCCAAGGAGTGTGATTGCTGGATCATAAGGCAGTTCTAGTTCTAGGTTTTTAAGGATGCATCAAATCGTTTTCCAAAGTGGTTGTACCATTTTACATTCCCACTAGCAGTGTATAAGTGTTCCAGTCTCTCTAGAACCTCTCCAACATTTATTATTTTCTGTTTTTTGGTTTAATGGAGGGCTTTTATTTCTTTAGCATATATTGCTAGATCATATGGTAGTTCGATTTCTAGGTCTTTTAGGAAGCTCCAAATTGATTTCAAAAGTGGTTGAGACATTCTAAATTCCCACCGGCAGTGTCTTAAGTGTTCCAGTCTCTCCACAACTTCTCCAGCATTCGTTATTTTGTGTTTTATGGATTAATGCCAGCTTACTGGACTGAGATGTGATCTCATTGTAGTTTTGATTTGCATTTCTCTAATAACCACTGATCGTGGTTATTCTGATAGTGGTCTGAATGAAGTGCCTGTTCAGGTCTTTTACCCATTTTTTAATTGGCTTATTTGTCCTTTTGTTGTTGAGTTTTTGCAGTATCATGTAGATTTGAGAAATCAGATGCTGGTCACATTTGTCGTAGCTAAAAAACATTTTTCCAGTGTGTAGGTAATGTATTTTTCTCTTTTGGTGAAGTCCTTGGATGAGCATAAGTGTTTGATTTTTAGGCACTCCCAGTTATCTAGTTTCTCTTCTAGTGTTTGTGTGTTGATAGTAATGTTTTGTTTATTGATTATGCCATGTATTAGGGCTCATAGCTGTGTCCTATTTTATATTCCTTGATTTTTATTGTGTTAGATTTTATATTTGTCTTTGATCCATTTTGATTTGGTTTTTGTGCATGGTGTGACATATGGGTCTTGTTTCATTTTTTGCAGATGGATTTGCAATTTTGCCAGTACCATTTTTAAAGAGACTACCTTTCCCCCATTTAACAGACTCTGTGGCCTTTGTCAAATATCAGCTGCTTATATGTGGATGGATTTATGTCTGGATTCTCAATTCTGTTCCATTGGTCTGTGTATTTGTTGTTGTTCCACAAGCAGGGTGTTTTGACTACTGTGGTGGTATAATAGGTTCTAAAATCAGGTAGTGTGGGCCTCCCACTTTGTTCTTCTTTTTCAGTAATGCTTTACTTATCTGGGGTCTCTTTCCTTTCCATATGAAGTTGGTGATTTGTTTCTTCATCTCATTAAAAAATGGCATTGGGTTTTGGATCAGGATTGCATTGTAGCTATAGATTGCTTTGGGTAGAATAGACATTTTTACAATGTTGAGTCTTCGTATGCATGAGCAAGGTATGTTTTTCCACTTATGTAGATCTCTTTTGGTTTCTTGCAGTAGTGTTTTGTAGTTTTCTTTATATAGGTTTTTTACATCTCTGGTTAGATTTATTCTTAAGTATTTTGCTTTCTTGGGGGCTATTTTAAATGATATTGAATTGGTGATTTCCTCTTCAACATTCTCTTTGTTGCAGTGGAGGAATCCAACTGATTTTGGTATGTTTATCTTGTATACTGATACTCTGCTGAAATCTTCTGTTAGTTTCAATAGTTTCTTGAGGATTCTTTAGGGTTTTCTGTGTATAGGATCATGTTATGTACACATAGATATACTTTTACTTCTTGTTGGTTTATTTTTTCCACTTAATTTTTTTGCTGAGTAGTTTTTCTTTATATATTTTCTTTTTGTCTTTTTCATTGTTGTTGATTTTGTTTTTGCTGAGTCTTTATGTTTTTCTTGAATTTTATTTTGATGCGCAGGATTGTTAGTCTCGTTTGTGGTTAACTTAATATTTACCCCTGTTTTTCTAAGTTTAAACCAAACTTTTAAATCGCCTTGACTTGCTCTCCATGTGAAAGATCTATGACTAGAATTTTTTAGACACTCTTTATTGAGTTAATGTTGTCATCTTTTACATAGTGACATCGGGGTTCCCCTGTTTTGAACTTTTTAAATTTTTGTTTGTTTTTGTGATTTCCCTATGTGGGTTGATATCTGGTTGCTCCGTCCTTTGTTCTAGTCTTGGGTTTTTATCTGACGTTATTGATTTTCTAGCTAGAGGACTACTTTTAGTATTTCTTGTAGTTTTGGTTTGGTTTTCACAAATTCCCTAATCTTCTGTTTATCTGGAAATATCCTAATTTTTCCTTCATATCCAGTTTTGCTGGATTTATTATTCTTGGCTTACAAATTTTTTTTCTTCAAGGCTTTGTATATGTCATCCCATTGCATTCTTACCTGCATGGTTTTCTGCTGAGTAGTCTGAGTTTATTCTTATTGACATCTTTGTAGGTGACTTTTCATTCATCTCTAGCCACTCTTAAAATTCTCTCTTTATCTTTGGTTTTGGCAAGTTTGATTATCATATGTCATGGTGACTTTCTTTTGATATTTACCTTGTGTGGGGTTTGATGAGCATCTTTGATATACACCTTCTTGTCTTTCACTATATGAGGAAAGTTTTATGCCAACAAATCTTCAACAATCCTCACTGTATTTTCTGTTCTCCCTCCTTGTTCTGGTACTCCAAACACTTGTAGGTTATTTCTCTTCATGGAGTCCCACATGAATCTTAGGGTTTCTTCATTTTTTTAGATTCTTTTATCTGCAACTCTATTGGTGCTAAGTGTAGTATCTTCCTTCTTACTAATTCTGATTTCCTGAAGTCTTCCCCTCTGACTTTTTTTTTGAGTTGTCTAAGTCTGAAATTTTATTTTTAATCTTCTGAATGTCTGTTTGCTGTCTCTCTGTGGATTCTTGCAGCATATTATCTTTGTCATTATGCTCTTGAATAACTTTCTCATTTTCCTCCAGTGCTTTATTTCTGTGTTCTTTGGCTTGTTCTGCATTTTGCCTGATCTCCTTCCTGATCTCTTGGAGAGTTCTGTGTATTAATCTTTTGTATTGTACCTCTGGTAGTTCTAGGAATATCTCTTTGTCCAGAAGATTCCTCGAGTCTTTGTTTTGGAAGCTTGTTGAAGGGGTCATGGTCTGCTGCTTTATGTGATTTAATATTGACTGTTGTCTCTGAGTCATCAAAAAGGTATAATTTTTATTTATTTTATTTTTTCTCACTATGTCCTAGCTTCTTGCTTTGTTTTGTTTTGATGTGCCCACATAGGCTGCTTGAGTTAGCTAGTTTGATTATTGGTGCCTCTGAAGCTCTAATGTCCTGTGTCACCAGTTGGCTAGAGGTGTTACCAGGTATATGAGCCCAGGAGTCCATTTACTTTTCTTGTATGGATTCAGCTCAGGTGTCCAGGTAGTCAGTCACCTAGTGTGTGGTGCAGGCCCTCATCTACAGTCTTAGAGGAGCGGGGGCGATTGGTGTAGGCACAGGTATATGGTGCAGCATGGGTTCACAGTCTGAGCAAGGCAGGGGGCTGACAACTGTCCCTTAATATTCTGTGAGGAAAGCACATCCCTGCTCCCTAGAGCTCACATGTGGGTGGACTCTGCAGCTGGACAATGTACCCATTGCTTTTGGCTGTAAGGACTGGGAGGTATCTATTATTCTTTGACCCCTGTTGTGTGTGGCTAGGTGGCGTGGGTGGAGCCACCAGTACACAGGCCCATGATGTGTGTAGGTGAGGACCCTGCTTAATAGGCAGAGCAGTGTCAAACATCAAAACGTGCCTCTCCACCACACAGCTGAAATAGTTGAAGTCAGACCTCAGGCACATATACCGTTACACTGTACCAACGAGGGCCTAAGCTGTTGAAATGGGTCCACACAGGTCCATGTAAGGGTGGAAAGCATTCAAAGCCCATGGACCGCTTGTGCCTGTGCCCAGGCAAAGGTGCCGCTTCTGCCCTGAGTTCCCAGCTTAGTGGAGCCGACAGATTATTTTTTCCCCATTTGTTAATTTGTATCTTCTCTGAGGCTGGGAGAATGGCTCAGGATGTGCACTAGGACCTATTTCAGGCCCGGAGAAAGCATCTGCCACTGAAGCCAGCCCAGGGGCTGGAGCAGAGAGAGGAGGGATCAGATAAATGGGAGAGAGTTCTTCCAAAAGGGGTGCTTTTTGGCCCACACAGTAAATTTAGATGCAAATACTTATCTTTTGCTGAGAGTGGTGTTCTTCGCTGATTCCAGAGGAGTGAGCGGACTCTGTGCCACTCGCTCTCTCCTGCTGAGGAAACCACGTCTCAAACATTACTGCTAGCCCCGCTGTGGTTGTGCCAGGTGATCAGGCCTTTGGGGTGTCAGTTCCTACCTAGTCACCTCCAGCAACTCTTCACTGCTTCTGAACCGTTTCCCCCTCCCCCGCCACTCAGTCTAATTTCTTAACTTTGCCTTTGATGTTCAGGGCTCCTAGCTAGTCATACGTATAATTGATTCACTTGTTTTTTGGGTCTTTGTTTTAAGAGGGACCGCTAGAAGTGCCTGACTTCTCTGCTATCTTAGCTCCGCCTTTCTCTACATTCTTTATACCAAGTTCTCTCTTGTGAGAGGAGAACTTTTAAAAAAAGTGAACTCTTCCTTGCCTTCAGTGCCTAAATTTCTCCAAATAGCCTCAGATTCTTAGTGTTGCTCAGTGACAAATTATTTATTATTTAGGAAATAGTAATTTTATCTTAAGTTAAAACTTTAGATTGTCAAATTTTATTATTTATTACGTAAGTTACAACTGGGACTAAGAAAGAATAACAATATGGTGGTAGAGAGAAGGGCATCAATTTTATTTCTGGAAAATTTTGAAGTCGGTTATTGCTTCTGACATGCATCATTTCAGTTGTTTAATTGGCTATATACCCTCATGATTTTACCAAAGGACACATTTTTGGAATTATAAATTATCAGTTTATTAGTTATAAACATTAGTGGTTTTAGAAAAACTAGTTTAGGTAGAAATGGGATGTAAAATTAATTGTTGATAATTAGAAAAATATACTTTCAATATGAAAACTAGGAAATACTTTAATACTTCATAAAGGAAAACAGCTTGTGCTTAAAACATTATAGGACTTTCCAAGAATGTATTCTGCCAATTTTAAAAGCTCATGAATGGGACAAGTTTTAGATTAGATGGAGAAGGCAACTGTTTTAATGTTACAAGCTAAAGAGCTCATGATGTTGTTGTTGTTGTCAGGTACCATTGAGTCGGTTCCAACTTATAGCAACCCTATGTACATTAGAATGAAATGCCGCATGGTCCTTCACCAATCCTCACAAATGTTGCTGTGCTTGAGCCAATTTTTGAAGCCACTGTGTCAGCCCATCTCATTGAGGGTCTTCCTCTTTTCTGTTGACCCTCTACCGAATATGATGTCCTTCTCCAGGGATTGGTCCCTCCTGATAACATGTCCAAAGTACGTGAGAAGAAGCTTCTCCATTCTCGCTTCTAAGGAGCATTCTGAATGGTACTCCTTTCAAGACAGATTTGTTCGTTCTTCTGGCACTCTATGGTATATTCAGTATTCTTGGCCAACATCATGATTCAAAAGCATCAATTCTTCTTTGATCTTCCATATTAATTGTCCAGCTTTTGCTTGCATATGAGGCAATTTTCATACCATGGCTTGGGTCAGGCACATCTTAGTCTCAAGGTGACATCTTTGCTTTTTTAACACTTTAAAGAGGTCTTTTGCAGAAAATTTGCCCAGTGCATGAGAAATTTATGAGGGAATCTGAATCCCTAAGTATTTTGTGACTCATAACTGTCATTATTCTGAGTTCAGTGGGGGACACAGTAAAATATTTTAAGCAAGGGAATAGCCTAATCTGATTTTCCTTTTTAAAAGTTCACTCTGGTCATTTTCTGTTTGTGGAAAAGAATGGGACTGGGTTACATTTTTATAAGAAGAAAAGGGATTTGAGAGTAAAGTTTGGTACTATGTAGCCTGTTAGGTTGCCCTTGTAGGAAATCCCAGGTTTTGCACTGCAGTAAAAAGAGGAAAAGGGCCCTGAAGACCAGGTGTCCACTTTATAATTTTAGTCAGGGTAAGAGAAGAAAGGCAACAAATATATATAAGATAATGTCTGGAAAGCTTCTAAATAAAATCATGTATTCACAAATCAATACTGATTGCAATGGCTTGATTTTCAACATTAGTTTTCTTTTTGTGTTTAACGGTGACCTAAAGTTGACACCTATCAAACCAGTATGTACTCATAAATTTGTATGAAAAAAGTTGGTTTATTGATGTGAAAGAATATAGAGAATATTTTAACCTATTGCAGCTTTTGTTGCTGCTGGAGGTTCTGCCCATGTGCTGAGGGTTGAATGTCATGGACTCATCCTAGTCTGTTTGGTAAATACTGCCCTATTCTGCTTTAGCTCCATATATTGTGAAAGAGATTCTTATCAGATGTTCATTTTTAATTACCCACATTTCTGGGACCTTTTGCAATCTTATGGAAATTTTGAGTTTAGCCCAATACCACTAGTTAGAGTAGAATAATAGATAATGGAAACAGCCCTGGTCACTTTGGACACCCTAGTTCTAGTCCTGACCAAGTCACTCACCAGCCGTGTGACCTTTGTTGAGTGCCTTCACTTTTCTGAAAGGAAGGTTTTCTAGTCTCACTTTCAGCTCCAAAATTCTTTGATTTTTATGATTCCTCACAGAGCTGAAGTTCCCAAAGTATTAGGCTGGGGGCTTTTGGGTCTTCTTACTTTATTCTCGTATTTGAATATAAATCTATAGTTTGTTTGAATACATTTGTGTAATGCTTCCCCTTTTAACTATTGCATTTCCTTGACAGTGTACTCTTTTACTGTCTACAAAACGCTATGGTTGTTGAAAAAGAAGCATGATAAAGAATGCACGGATGAGTAACCTTTGGTTATTTGTCGTAATTAAATGGCATTAACCCATATCACATTCAAAAGCCAGTTATTTACACATAAGAAAAGGGAGGATTTGTTGCATACCCTATTACGTATTCTGCTCTTCACTCCTCTCCCAGAATGTTTGCTGTTCTGCTTACTATAATAAAGATGCTTTGCAAAGCTCTTGTTTCAAGTTCCAGCATTGTACATTCTCAGTCATATTACAAGAAAAATTCTTTTTTTTCCCATTTTGACTTTGATTCTTGTGATGGTTAAGGTTGTGTGCCAACTTGACTGAGCCATGATTCTCAGTGGTTTGGTAGTTGTATGATGTTGTGATAACTTCCATGATGAGATTTGATATAATGTGATCACCTCCATGATGGAACCTGATGTGAGTAGCCAGTCAGTTGAAAGGGAGTCTGCTGGGGTGTGTGGCCTGCATAGAATATAAGTGGATGTTCTGGCAGGGCTCGTGAACTTTTGCTAGCTCTGGATCCTGCAGCTGGCTCCTGTTTGTCTGATCTCTGGCTCTTGGAACTTGAGCTATCAGCTTATCTGTTCTTGCCTGCTGATCTTGGGATTTGTTGATCTTTGTAGCCTGTGAGCAAGAGCCCTGCTCTCTGACCTTCAAATCTTGGGTTCGCCATCCCCTGTGGTTACATGAATCAGGAGAAGCCTCTATCCCAACCCATGGACTTGGGTTATTCCAGCCTCTACAACAACATGAACCATTTCCTTGATATAAATCTCTATGTATATATTTATATGCTTTACTGGTTTTGCTTCTCTAGAGAACCCAGCCTAAGACAATTCTTAGGATATTTTATAAGTGTCCAAGGTTGTAGAAACAGGTTGTATCCATCACTGGGGGAGGTCAGGCCTTTTGAAGGAGGCAAATTTTTAGGTCCTTTGACTTCTACAAAATATAGGACTATGGGATTTTGTGGTAGGCAGAATTCTAAAATGACCCACAATGACCCATGCCCTTGTATAATCCCCTCCATTTGAGTTGTGTGTGAGAGCTATGAATATGATTATACGTGACTCTCATGATTAAGTTACTAATCAGTTGCCTTTTAGTTTATTGAAAGAGAGATTATCCTATGTGAGCTTGGCTTAATTAGGTGAGCCCTTTAATAGAAGGTGAACTATCAGAGATACTCTCCTGCTGGCCTTGAAGGAGCAAACTGCCATGCTGTGGAGATGATGGACATCTTCTAGAATCTGAGAATAGCCACTGGTTGACAACAAGCAAGAAAATAAGACCTCAGTGCTGTAACCTCAAGGAACAGAATTCTGCCAGCCATCACTGAGCTTGGGAAAGGACCCTGAGCCTTAGATGACATGACAGACTTAGCTGGCACCTTGATTTTAGACTTATGACCTGAGCAGAGAAACCAACTACACTGTGCCTTGAGTTCTGACCTACAGACAGGAACAGGCTACCCAGTATGTAAGGTAAGCATGTGCTTAAGGCATCAACAAATCAGGGCATCAGTTGCCAAAGTAAAGACCCATAGATGCCAAGCAGATGGGACAGAAGGAAAAGTGAGTGCCGCACTGGAAGGGGAACTGGAATTGAAATGAAATTGATACCAGCTCCAGTGTGTGAAAATATGTGGGCCAGAAATAAAGTTCACACAGGGTCACAAGGGCACCCACGTGCAAGGTTGTTTAGCTCTAGGGGCCCTACCACTTCAATACCTTCATTGACATTTGTCTCATTCAGCCCTTTCCTGTGGGCAAGGATGGATTATTTTTATAGATAACAGGCCTCTTATCTATTTTGTGAACTAAGTTCACTGACTCATTTTCTTTGTTGTGGAATATTCTTTTTGTAGGAAATGTGGTATATAGTAAAAATCTTATTACCCCACATCCACTAAGAATTTTATAATCCAGTTCATCTCATATGTCACTTTGCATTCAATTGCCACTTTTGCATTCAATCATTAATATTATAGTTGCATTTAAAAATAACTTAAATCGTGGATAGCTAACATACATATATGTATAATCACATATGTATAACCACATATGTATAATTCACATATCCTGTTCAAATAAGTTAATAAGCAAAGGAGGTGGCACCACAGATTATCAGTGTTTAGGGCCCTCACATGCCTTAATCTGGCCCTGCCTACAGATGCTGTGAAATAGTAAATAGATGTTTTAAGCTGCTAAATTTGTGGTAATCTGTTAAACAACAATAGAAAATTAATACAGCATTCAAATTTCCTTTCTGTTCACATTCCTAGGAAAGTTTTTGATTTTTGATCACTTTGAGCTAGAGCTCTAATGATATTTAAAAGAATAAAGATTGAAAGAAAACATCAATCAATGGTAATAAAAGAGGAAACCTTCCAATGTCATATGTCAGAAAAAATAGGACTTGCTATTTAGAAGAGAACTTATGGGCTAAAAAGTATGCTTTTGCCTTTCCTCATCTCTGTACTGGGAGGGATTTCTGCTTTTTAATTCTTGCTGATTTGCAGGGGCAGGTTCTGCAATATCTAGGGCATGCCTATACCACTTCAACACTTCAAAAGCCTTCCTCAGTATATATCAGGAGTTCCCCTTCTATTCTGTGGCCATACATTGGCCTAGGGATCAAGACCAATCAGACCACTCTGCATACACATTTTGGGAGAATCATTAATTATATATACCAGCAGTTTTCCATTTTCCAATAAGAGATTTATGGCCTCCTGGTCTCCAGAATCTTACAGTATAGTTAAGCAGGCAAGTCTTGAAATACACAAGTTTAATAATATTAAATAATCAGTGTATAATGTCAACATATGAAGGGTCAGTTTAATGGTAGAAACTACAACTTTTCATAGGAGGGAGAGATTGGTTTAAGGAACACTATTCAGGGAGAGCCTCATGGCATAGATGGGACTTTAAATGTAAGTATAATTTTGATAGCAGGAGAGAAAGAGAAATGATGTTCTGGAGAAGACAAATGACATGTGAAAAAACAAACAGATAAGAAGGTGTAACATTTGTTAGAGCCTGGAATGGGAAGGCTTGTGTTCGTGAGTGGCAAATTTGTAAAGATAGCTTGGTGCCAGATTGTGGAAGACTTTGAATGTTAGTTAATTTAAAGGGTATGAAGTTCATCCGTAGACATTACTTTCCTTGTCATCTTGAGGAGGACAAGGAGTAACCCTCTCACTCTAATTGTTAATTTTCACTAATACTTTTGTTAAATGAGGATAATTGCTTTACCTCTCTTCTTCCATAATGAGAGAAATAAGATTGTCAGGCTTTATCACTAGAAGGAAAGGGTCCTGATCACAGAGATAATAGACCCACTGCTCTGCACTGAAGAGATCTTGTCTATAGTACTGTTTCAGTTCTGCATACTGTATTTTAGAAGGGGCATTGACAAAGTGGACGAGGTACATTGAAGAGCTCAACATACATTATATTTCTTTTTGAAAACCTCCTGTGTTTTGGAGGTAAATTGGTATATCCTGGCTTAAAGCTGATTCACTGTCCCTTATATTGTTGATGGGCCCTTAGGAGTAATGCCTTGTACCAAGACTTCCTTGTCTGTTATCTTTGAAGTATCTACTGCAATAACTGTTGAACTACCTTCATTATTCCTCAGGCATCAGCAAGCATGCTGAGAAACAAACTTTTCTGGACTTGTGGCAGCAGTAGCAGCTGCTGCTGGGTATGTGTTATTGCCTGAGTCTTCACAATCTAGGTACTGCATACTATATACATTATTAAAACCTAATCTCATACTTCCTCCATTAAATAAGATTCAGTGTCAGAGGGACATATTTTATTGTTAATCTTCTGAATTTCTGATTGCTGTCTGTCTATGGATTTTTCTAGCTTATTAAATTTTTCATTATGTTCCTGAATAATCTTTTTAATTTCTTCAGTTACTTTATCTGTGTGTTCTTTGGCTTATTCTACCTATTGCCTCATTTCCTTCCTGATGTCTTGAAGGATTCCGTATATTAATCTTTTGTTTTCTGCCTCTGGTAATTCCCGGAAGGCACTTTCATCTAGAAGATCCCTTGATTCTTTGTTTTGAGAGCTTGTTGAGGCAATCATGGTCTGTTTCTTTATGTTACTTGATACTGGCTGTTATCTCTGAGCCATCTGTAAGTTATTGTATTAGTTTATTTTATGTTTGCTTACTGTGTCATAGCTTCTTGCTTTGTTTTGTTTTGATATGCCCAAATTGGTTGCTTGAATGAGCTAGCTTGATTATTTTTGCCTTTGGAGCTCTGACATCCTGTCCCCAGATGGCTACAGCTGTTATCAGGTATATCAATCTAGCAGTCCATTCACTTCTATGAATTCAGCTCAGGTGTCCAGGTAGCGGATCATCAAGTGTGTGGTACAGGCTCTGTCGTACAGTCTTAGAGGGGCAGGGGTGATTGGTGCAGGTACTGGTATCTGGTTGCAGCAGGGGATCACACTCTGCACAAGGCAGGGGGCTGAGAATCATCCCCCACGTCTCTGAGGAAAGCGTGTCCCTGTTCCCTAGAGTGTACAGGTGGGTGGGTTCTGCAGGCGGACCATGGGCACCCAATGTTTTTGGTTGTAAGGACTTGGAGGTACCAGTTATCCTTGGACCCCTGTCACGGGTGGCTCAGTGACCTGAGTGGAGCCACCAGTTCTTAGGTCCCTGATGTGGGTAGATGAGGACCCTGTTTAATAGGCAAAGCAATGTCAAACATCAAACACCCCCCTCTCTGCCACACAGCTGAAACAGTTGGAGTCTGCCAACAAGGGCATACTCTCCTCAGATAGGCCCACACAGGTCCACGCAGAGGGGAAAGGTACTCAAAGTCCTTGGACCGTCTATGCCTGGACAGGAGCCGCCTCTGTCCTGAGCTCCCCCAGTTAATGGAGCTGGCAAATTATCTTCTCCCCCAGTTGTAAATTATTCCTTCTCCAAGCCCAGGAGGATGGCTCTAGGCACTCAGCAGGGCCTATCTCAGGCCCAGGGAAATCAGCCACTGAAGCCGGCTTGAGGGTGGAGGGGCGCTTTAAAATATATGCAAGTACTTAAGCTTTTTCCGAAAGTGCTGTTCTTCTCTGGTTCCGGAGGTGTGAGTAGGCTCTGTGGCTGGCTGCTTCTCCCTGAGGAAACTGTGGCTGAATGCTAGTACCAACCCGCCACAACTGCTCCCGGGAGTGGTGCTTGAGGGCTCCCTACAATTCAGGTCTGGTAACTCCTCTCTACTTTTGAACCATCTCTTCCTCCCCTTGCCCCTCAGTTCATTTTCTAAGCTTGCCTTTGATGTTCAGGGCTCCTAGCTTGTCATAAATACACTCGTTTCACTTTTTTTTAGGGCCTTTGTTGTAAGAGGAAACCCTGGTGGCGTACTGGTTAAGTGCTACAGCTGCTAACCAAGAGGTTGGCAGTTCAGATCCACCAGGCGCTCCTTGGAAACTCTATGGGGCAGTTCTACTCTGTCCTATAGAGTCTCTATGAGTCAGAATCGACTCAACAGCAGTGGGTTTGGTTTTTGGTCGTTGCAAGAGGGCTTGCCGCAAGAGTCTGTCTGTTCTGCCATCTTGGCTCCACCTCTGCAGAGGGACATATTTTGAGTGTAACAATTGCTAGCTTCAAAAGAACTTACTGTCATTATAGAGTATAAGATATTTCTATGTGGAGTGATGATCCTGACCTCCTTTAGATAGTACCTCTGAGAAAGCTTCATACCTCCCTAATGCATAAATGGTGACCTTTTTCAGAGAATTCCAGGTGGTTTTAGAGAATACTTTGTGATATCCTAATTTTTTGTACCATTGAGATTTACTTCTCCCATGAAAGAAAGTAAAAAAAAAAAAACTCAGAAAAAAAAACGAACAGTGCCTCGTAGACCTGTGAGTCACCATCAAGCATACTAACATACACATGATGGGAGACCCAGAAGTAGAAGTGACAGAGAAAGGGACAGAAAAACTGTTTGAAGAAATAATAGTAAAATCTTACAATTTTTTTTAAAAAAACTTATTAATATACACATCCATGAAGCTGTGCAAATTCCAAGTAGAATAAACTCAAAGCCACATCTAGACACATCATAATTAAGCTGTTAAAAAACAAAGATAAAGAGGGAATCTTAAAAGCAGTAAAAGAGAAATGAATCATTTAAAATCGATTCTTCAGCTGAAATGAATGGACACTAGACAGTGAATTAAATCCATGTAAATTTTTTTTTTTAAAGAAATAAAGAGCCCTGGTAAAAGTACTACTTAGGTAAATATAAAAGACAGTATAAATGTATATTTTGTTTGTAACTATTTTTTCTCTCATTTGTCTTAATGAGAGCTACATAAAGCTATAATTATAAATATGTGTTGATGGCCACATAGTATGTAATGTAATTTGTATGACAATAAGAACACAAAAAAGTGGGGGAGGGAATGGAGCTATGTTTGAACAAAGTTTTTGCACAGTATTGAATACTACATTGTTGTAAGTTAATGTATTAATTGCAAACCTCAGGGTAACCACTGTAAAAATAACAAAAAATATAGTAAAAGAAACAATTAAAATAGTATGCTAGAAAATATATATTTAACACAAAAGAAGACAGTAATGGAAGAATAGAGGGATAAAAAGACGTAAAATATATAGGACACAAATAACAATGGGGTAAACATAAATCCTGCCTTATCAGTAATTATATTAAATTATATATATTAAATATTCCAATTAATAGGCAAAGATTAGCAAAGTGGGTACAAAAATATGATCTAACCATATGCTGTCTCCAGTAGACACACTTTAGTATCAAAGACACAAATAGACTGAAAATAAAAGGATGGAAAAGGTTATACTATGCAAACAGTAACCAAAAGAGAGCTGGAGTGACTATACTAATATCAGACAAACATTCTTGCCCAAAACAAGAGGATTTCTTAGGTAGTTTTAGTTAGTATTCTGTGAATTGATTTAAAATATAAGAGCATTTCCTGGCTCAGAGAATAGAGTAAAGCAAAAGATTGGGGGAAAAAAGGATATAATTCGGACTACAAAGGAATATGACATTTGGAAAACAACAAAATAGACTCAATTGTGAAACAAAGTTTTTTTTGGACCATTTTAATTTTGACAGTGGTAGTACTTCATTACTGAGTTCATTTGATAAATAAATACTGCCCTAGACAACTGTATAAGCTCTTTAATGTATATGGTTTTTGCATTTTGCATTATCTATATTTTGATGATTGTATAAACAAATAGTGCATAGGTAAAATTCACACCCAAATACATTCATTCTTAATATGAATTTAACCACAAGATATACCCAACGACTCAACCATGCACAAAGTAAAGATGGTCAATTTTGCTGTTAGCCATCACTTTTTTGCAACCATTTATTTTGGGGCTTAGCATGTATTAGCAGCCTGTGCAGTGGCTAATGAAATGTTCAGTCACCATGTTTCATCAGTTTATTTTGAAGGCAACTCAGATTCATTTGATCAGTCTACACTTTCCCTATAGCCAAACTTCTAAAAGTTACACTAAATATCTTTAAACTCTTAAGACTTCCACATAGTTTCAACTTTATTCTTGGTTATTACAGAGTTAGTTTTCCCATCACAGTCTCTGCTGTGGACATGAGGAGCCCATCAACCAAAAACACTTGAATTCGTATTTTGGTGGCTAGAGTGGTGAGGACAGGAATGAAAGTAGCTGACTCTATTAAACTGGAATGAGGAAAGGCTTACACGAGCTGGTGAGATTTATACCAAAAACGCTTGAAGGATCTTCATTGTTTTATTTTTTTCTTAATGCATAAAATGGTGATTTTACACAATTACAGAATGGAACAGAAAAATCCTGTGATTTATGTTTCACAGTTAAAATTCTGAAAAGATAATTGAAAAAAAATATTTTCTCTGTAAAATCTTTCACCCCAAAGTCTCCTTTTTCTTTGAAAAAGCAACCACAGTTTCAGGATAAATCTGTCAGGGACTTTAAGAATATCAATCACTTTCACATCTGGAGATAGAGCACTTTTCTTAAGGAACACTTGTGGCATAAATTGGAAGGTGCTCTGTCTATGACAAAGGGTAATATTACAGAAGTAGCAAGCAGCCCCCACGTGCTTACCTTGGTTAGAACAGGGAAAGAGCAGTTCCTGTGTATTTGTGCAGCAATAAACTGTGATCTCTGCTATTAAGCTTGCCCAAACTGAGTGTAAGGCACCAAACAACTTGCCCACAGATGCTGGAGTATTGAGCTTCCTCTGTAACAGCTGTCTGATCCTTTGTCCCCAGGTGCTGCTGCAGCAGCTGTTTGTATTTAAATGCCAAACTAGTAGAGTTTACTCTGTGAATAAGAATCACTTACAGAGCTTGTTAAAATGCAAAGTTTAATCCATCACAGAGAGTGATTCAGTGTCACTGGTGGGAGCAGGAGGAATCTGCATTCTTAATAACACCAGTTGATTTGTATATAGGTCCAAGAACCAAAGGTGTGGAAGCACTTCCCTAAACATAATTTAAAATATTAAAAAAAAATTTTTAACTATCAGTCACTTTATGTGTTCAGTATAAGCAACTAATCAAGAGTTTTTATTGCTGCATGAGCATTTATAACTGGCTTTACTTTCTCTCTGAAAGTTATGTCCTTCTTTTTGTAGAAAGGTTCCTCTGAATGAGAAAACAAAACAAAACATAGAACATCACCTACGTATAAGATTCAACTGTGGTGAATTTGCAGAGCTAATTGTAGCAAAATATTTGCATGGCAATAATTTTCTGGTGTTATCCAGAGTACACACACACACACACACACACATTCACACATACACACACACTACCCTACCTAGAATGTAATTTTCAAATTTAATATAAGAAATGAATATGTTATATCCACCTTATGGAAGAAGAGGAAATCTTATACAAGATTTTGTAGCATTTGAGTTTTCTATATTTTAGAATTTTTTTTGAAAATCATTTTTGCAGATATTTTTGTACAGTTAAAAAAAATCCCATTAAAATGAAAATCCCTCCAAAAAAACCTAAACCAAACCTACTGCTGTTGAGTTGGTTCTGACTCATTGAGACCCCATGTATTATAGAGTTGAACTGAATTCCATACAGTTTTCTTGGCTGTAATCTTTACAGAAGCAGATTACCAGGGCTCTCTCCCATAGCACCTGTTGGGTGAGTTCAAACCGCCAACCGAGCGCAAACTGACTGAAATCTCTAAGATTTGAGTACTGTATCATAGGATAGAATTCTGTTTGGATAAATCTGTGAAATTTGACCTAAAGAACATTCAACATTGATAAGAAAATTATTTTATGATTAAACTGATGCTAAATTATATACATTAACTGAAATGATGGAAGTCAGGGCAGCTGTTGATAAAGTTTTCTAAATGAAAATTGTGCCTTTTGAATTAAACACCTTACTTTTAATTTTTATTGAGATTCTCTCTAGTTGAAAAGATTTGAAATTTAAGTAATGTGTTTTCTTTTTAAATGTAAACATTTCCCTTTAAGAATCATGTGTATTTTCTATTGTTGCAATACTCTGTTAAGATTTAATGTTGAAGTAGGCTACTTACACATTACCAATGTAAATGGATCGTTGAGGACATAACTTACCCCAATCAGAGGTTTGCATTCCTTTTATAACACTTGATTCCAAATAAAACCAAACCAAACCCATTGCCGTTGCGTCCATTCCGACTCTTAGCAACCCTATAGTATCCACCAAGTAAATGAGACTTAAAGCTTAGTTTAGAAGGAACTCTGTCATCTTCTCACAGGAAGAACCAACAATAACAACAACAACAAAAAACCTTATAAACACATTTTTTAAAAACTCAAGAAAGTAAAAGTAAGGCTTTTGATAGATTTGCAGTGCTCAGGGTGTGATAGTTGAGCTCCTCCTCTCCCCTCTCCAATTCCTGTCTGTGGCATAAATTTAAATTTAGCACTTTCAGTCAAATTTATTAAGGGTGTACAAAGCTAGGTGTTGTGAAGAATACCAAGAAGCATATAAATCACAATCTATACTCCCCAATCCTATAAGCTATGTAGATACAGCCTATAGAGATGAAAATAAAACTAACAGCTAACAGCTAAAGGATATATGTGTAAACACTTGCCATCAAGTCAGTTCAAACTCATGGCCACCCTATGTGTGTCAGAGTAGAGCTGTGTGCCATAGAGCTTTCTCTACTTATGATTTTTCAGAAGCAGATCACCAGACCTTTCTTCCAAGACATCTCTGGGTGTACTTAAACCTCCAGTCTTTCAGCTAGCAGCTGAGAACATTATACAATGTATTGTATTGAGAGCAGGCCAAACCGTATTGAGAACATCTTGCTAGGCATTTCAATTCTTCCAACTGCACCTCAGGCAAATATGTTGTTGTTGTTGTTAGGTGCTGTTGAGTCAGTTCCAATTCATAGTGACCCTATGTACAACAGAATGAAACACTGCCTGGTCCTGCACCATGCTCACAATTGTTGTTATGCTTGAGCAAATTGTTGCAGCTGCTGTGTTAATTCATCTTGTTGAGAGTCTTCCTATTTTTCGCTGGCCCCTCTGCTTTACCAAGCATGACGTCCTTCTCCAGCGACTGATTCCTCCTGACAACATGTCCAAAGTATGTGAGACGCAGTCTCGCCATCCTTGCTTCTAAGAAGCATTCTGGCTGTACTTCTTCCAAGACAGATTTGTTCGTTTTGTCAGTCCATGGTATAGTCAATATTTTCCCCCAGCTCCACAACTCAAAGGCATCAATTCTTCTTCAGTCTTCCTCATTCATCGTCCAGCTTTTGCATGGATATGAGGCAACTGAAAACACCATGCCTTGGGTCAGGCGCACCTTAGTTCTCAAGGTGACATCTTTGCTTTTGAACACTTTTAAAGAGCTCTCTTGCAGCAGATTTGCCCAATGCAGTGTGTCATTTGATTTCTTGACTGCTGCTTCCATGGGTGTTGATTGTGGATCCTAGTAAAATGAAATCCTTGACAACTTCAGTCTTTTCCCTGTTTGTCATGATGTTGTTTATTGGTCCAGTTGTGAGGATTTTTGTTTTCATTGTGTTGAGGTGTAACCCATACTGAAGGCTGTGGTCTTTGATCTTCATTAATAAGTGCTTCAAGTCCTCTTCACTTTCAGCAAGCAAGGTTGTGTCATCTGCATAATGCAGGTTGTTAATGAGTCTTCCTCCAATCCCGATGCCCCCATTCTTCATACAGTCCAGCTTCTTGGATTATTTGCTCCGCATACAGATTGAATAGGTATGGTGGAAGGATACAACCCTGATGCACACCTTTCCTGACTTTAAGCCACGCAGTATCCCCTTGTTCTGGTGAATGACTGCCTCTTGATCTGTGTACCGGTTCCTCATGAACACAATTAGGTATTCTGGAATTCCCATTTTTCACAATGTTATCCATAATTTATTATGATCAGGCAAATAGGGTGGGCAATTTTGTTGCAGAGTTTATAAATTCCATAGTGACAGATGAAATAGAAATTGTTGGTGTAAGTGGCTCATTACAGCGCTAATGCATGTGTTGGCAATTTCATATTGCCAGCTTGAGACCAGTGAAACTCACCTGGTTTCATACACAAAGTGCTATTTCAATACTCTAAATAACATTGTGAAACAACCACTGTAATTCACCTTTGTGAGGTAGGCCATTACTACTTACATACTAACTGGTTAGAGTCTATTTCTTCTGATAGTTCTTTGAGATTTTTTTTTCTTGGAAAAAGAAAAGTAAGATGTGTGTGAAAAAGTTATATTATTTTATGCCTTTCAGTAAGTGTCACACGGTTACCCTAAGGTTATGATACAAGTGTCCCAATCTTTTACAAGGTTAGAGAGATCTGCTGTTTTATAAACATTTAGTTTGATCTGGGGCATGGTGTCTATTCCTGCCTAGACTTTCAGTGATCATGCTATCCTTCTTAAAACAGTTCTCTATCACTTGGGGACAGTCTTTTGGTTATCCCTGCATTTCTCTGCAGTGGTTAATATGGTACGGAACACACTCAGAACAGGTGCTCAGCCCATGCATGCTTACTGGATCATCAACACAGCGATGCTCAGTGAAAGCATCTGTGTAACAGCTCATCTAGTTCAGAGAGGCTCTTGACTTCAGTTGTTTTCAAGTTGGTTAGTCCCTAGTACTATCAATATTGTCACCTAATATTATTGAACTTTTCTATCACTGTTAGCCTTTTGGTCTTATGAAACTTTACTTTTAGAATAAAATTATCATCTACATGTCCAAAAAAAAAAAAGCCAATGTTTCTCTAGAAAGATGTTATTGATGTATTTTTGGTAAGATGGGGGGCACAATTTTTCCTTGTGAGGAATTGTCTCAAACCATGTAGGATGTTTACCATACCTGGTTCCTGCCTACTAACTACTAGCCATGCTCCCCAGTGATGGTGATAACTAAAGACACTCCTACACATCATACTACCTGGAGGAAAGTGGAGGCAGCCTTGGGTTAAGATTCACCCAGTGAGTGACTCAGTATTAATTTGCATTCAGCATCCATTGATGGGAGCGCTTGCTGTGTTCTAAAACCAGTTCTAGAGCTCAGAAGGATAAAATAATGAATTTATACATAGTCTTTGATTTCACGTATCTTTGAGACTAGTAGGGAAAAAAGACATGCCAGCAAATAAATACAACATGAGGTGGATATGATAAGGAGTAAGAACAACACAGAAAAAAACCTGAGATTAATACTTAGAGGAGAGGTAGGATTTTAACAAATGGATGGTGAGGAAGACCTTGGGAGTGGGGAATAACATTAAAAAAGGTACGGACATGGGATAATGCAGGATATTTGCAGGAACGTGAATGGTGCAGTTCATTTGAAATGGAGGATTTCTATATGGGAGTAACTGGAAATGGTGCCAGATTATGGAAGGCCTTGAGATCCAACTAAAGAGTTTTAGATTTTATTTCGTAAATAGTGGAGAGCCATTGAAGGCTTTTGATAGCGGAAAGGAAATAAATCAGTACACTGATAAAATTCTTAAGAAAGATTACCATTATAGTCTAGATATATAGGTAATGACAATAAACAGGGAACAAAAAGAAGTGCTTTGCTATTTAGACAGCTGAAAAGGCTGCCAATGAGCAGACGGGTGTGCAAAAATAAGAATCAGCTTTTCTTTAGTTCAAGTATAGCAAAGTTATCAAACGTCAGCGCCCATTATCGGTTAGTGTCTACTGTCTATCTAAAGCTGTATGGCAAAAGTAATTCTGAGGCTGGAGCCTAACTTAAGAAAAAGTTCCATGATAAATTAATGATATTTGGCATGGGATTGGGATCCCGGAGTAGAAGGACAAATGCCGTGTATTCACTACTATAGAGCAAATGCTTTAGATCAAATAAGAGTCTATAAGGCAGCTATCAGACAGAGGCACTTCAGACAACTGCTACATCACTAAAAGACTTTGTTCATGTTTAGTATGAAGAGATATAATGGTCCTACAGCCTTTTCAACAATATCTGCATACTGGATTACAATTCATTACCACGTGGTGTCTCCCAAAGAAATGAACATAGCTTTTTATGTAGAAAATGTAAATTGTCAGACATTTCGGAGCCTGATAAAAGAGTTCGTAACCTCAAGCGACTACGCAGCTGATTTATTTAACTGCTTGTTAATAGTAAAGCCTAGTTCAAGTTAATTTGTTCTATTTAAAGATTTAATTTTGTCATTGATATAAGCCCCATTTCATTTATATTGTTTTCTGGTTTGCTGAATGAATTTCTAATGGCAGCGGATTCCAAAGCGCTGTTTAATCATACAATCTAAAGTTTGTAAACCCCTCTCCACCCCACACACACAAAGGAAATTTGAAGTTGAAATTCATGCAATCATTTCTAACACCTGAAGTTTGTACCTTTTTTTTTTTTTTGGCGGCGGGGAAGCAGTCTGTGATATGGGTGGAAGTTGAGATGGGCATTTTGTTTTACTTCTTTCGGGGTTGATGGGACAAGGGCAGGTAACAGGGATTAAGAAAATATCAATTTAGATGCTTTTGGGAGTTTTCTGCATATTCTTTGGATATGGCTTTCCAAGGAGTTAAGTATCAGCTGTGGGAATGGCTCTAAATCATTTAGACTCCACGGAGTAGTTTATGCAGTCATTGTAAATGCCTAATGACCTGAAGATTCTCAGTGTAGTTTATGAATTAATGCACTTACCCAAAGAACTTCATATAAGATCAACCAGGGATTAATTTTATCCTGGGAAAATTGGCATTCTGTTTTCTTTTTTTTTAAAACATTTAGTATGTGGACATGTAGAAGTATTTTTCATACAACCAACTTATGGTAAAGGTCTTTAATTCATGCTTTTGAGAATTCTGTTACAGCAGTACTTTCATTCTATGACCTTCATTCTATTTCTTTGGAAGAAGGAGCCCAGACAAAACAACTTTGCCGTGGTACTGTTGTCACACTGCATATTATTATATTAGGCATATCTTAACTATTCAATGAGAAACCCTGGTGGCACAGTGGTTAAGCACTTGACTGATAACTGAAAGGTAGGCAGTTTGAACCTACCAGCCTCTCCACAGGAGAAAGAGGTAACAGTTGGCTTCCATAAAGATTGTTGTCGTTAGGTGCCTTCAAGTCAGTTTGGATTCATAGCGACCCTATGTATAACAAAACACTGCCTGGTCCTGTGCCATCCTTACAATCGTTGTTACGCTTTGAGCCATTGTTGCAGCCACTGAGCCAATTCATTTCATTGAGGGTCTTCCTCTTTTTCACTGATCCTCTACTTTACCAAGCATCCTGTCCTTCTACAGGAACTGTCCGCTCCTGATAACAAGTGCAAAGTACCTGAGACAAAATCTCACCATCCTTGCTTCTAAGGAGCATGCTGGCTGTACTTCTTCCAAGACAGATTTTTCTTGCGTGTTTGTCCTTCTGGCAGTCCATGATATATTCAGTATTCATCACGAACACCATAATTCAAAAGTGTCAATACTTCTTACGCCTTCCTTATTCATTGTCCAGCTTTCACATGCATATGAGGCAATTGAAAATACCATGGCTTGGATCAGGCAGTCCTTAGTCCTCAAAGTGACATCTTTGCTTTTGAACACTTTAAAGAGGTCTTTTGCAGCAGATTTGCCCAATGAAATACGTCGTTGATTTCTTGACTGCTGCTTCCATGGGCATTGATTGGGGATCCAAGGAAAATGAGATCCTTGACAATTTAATCTTTTCTCTCTTTATCGTGATGTTGCTCATTGGTCCAGTTGTGAGGATTTTTGTGTTCTTTCAGTTGAGGTGCAATCCATACTGAAGGCTGTGGTCTTTGATCTTCATTAGTAAGTGCTTCAAGTCCTCTTCACTTTCAGCAAGCAAGGTTGTGTCATCTGCATAACGCAGGTTATTAATGAGTCTTCCTCCAATCCTGATGCCATGTTCTTCTTCACGTAGTCCAACTTCTTGGATTATTTGCTCAGCATACAGATTGATCAGGTATGGTGAGAGGATACAACCCCAATGCACACGTTTTCTGACTTTAAACCACACTGTATCCTCTTCTTCTGTTCAAACGACTGCCCCTTGGTCTGTGTACAGGTTCTTCTCGAGCACAATTAAGTGTTCTGGGATTCCCATTCTTTGCAATGTTGACCCTAATTGGTTATGATCCACAGAGTCGAATGCCTTTGCATAGTCAATAAAACACAGGTGAACATCTTTCTGGTACTCTCTGCTTTTAGCCAGGATCCATCTGACATAAGCAGTGATATCCCTTGTTCCATGTCCTCTTCTGAATCCAGCTTGAATTTCTGGCAGTTCCCTGTCGATATACTACTGTGACTGCTTTTGAATGATCTTCAGCAAAATTTACTTGTGTGTGATATTAATGATATTGTTCAATAATTTCCACGTTCTGTTAGATCACCTGTTTTTGGAACAGGTACAAATATGGATCTCTTCCAGTCGGTTGGTGAGGTAGCTATCTTCAATGTAGATGAGTGGGCACTTCCAGTGCTGCATCTCTTTGTTCGAACATCTCAGTTGGTATGCTCCTGACCCAAACCATCGTATTTTTTTTGCTAAAAAATAATGCATTTATTATATAAATAATTAGATTATACAGTGAATTATCAAAGTATTAACATTAAACTGATGGCCTGGTAGCAACCAGAAAGCATATTAGCAGTATTTCACTTTTTGCATTGCTTTCAAAATCTCAACAGCACTTCTGATTTGTTTGAAGGATTACACAAGTCAGCCTTTCCTTTAATCTCCATCATATGCCATTTAAATTTGGTTGTCTTCTTTAATGAGAACTTGATGCTAATAAATCTAACAAGATAAGGTCAATGTTCACATAGGCTTGTTTGCAGTTTTGGCTAGAATCCTCTCAAGTTCTATGGAACGAGTCATCTTGCCACATGCATCTTAATTGTTAAACAGGACACTCAGCAAGAGAGTGGAAGTTAATAAATAAACATCTATACGTCTGTAATCTTAAAAAGTGACCTTTTAATGATGATTGAGTAGCAGCATAGAGTATTATGCAAATACAATAGGCAGAATAGCCAAGCCATGATGTTTTCAGTTACCACATATACATGGGAAAACTGGACAATGAATAAGGAAAACCGAAAAAAAATTGATGTCTTTGACTTATGGTGTTGGCATAGAATATTGAGTATCCCATGGACTGCTAGAAGAATCTGTTTTGGAAGCAGTACAGCCAGAATGCTCCTTAGAAGCACGAATGGGGAGACTTACTTAGTCTTATGTACTTTAGACATGTTATCTAGAGGGACCAGTCCCTGGAAAAGGACATCATGCTTGGTAAAGTAGAGGGTCAGTGAAATAGAGGAAGACCCTCAACAAGATGGATTGACAGAGTGGCTGCAACAGTGGGCTCAAGCATAACAAAGATTGCGAGGATGGCACAAGGGTGGGCAGTGTTTCATTCTGTAGTGCATAAGATCATTATGAGTCGGAACCCACATGGCACTTAACTACAGCAATCCACTTTGTGACTCATTTATGGAAACATTTTAAATCATCCCAACACACCTCATCATTTGACATCCATAAGTGTACAGACTATTTTAAATAGCAGCATAAGCCATTAAAAAATTAGGAAATATATCTACTACAAAACACACAAACACAAAATTATTGTGCCCCTTTGGAGTATCAAATATAAAAGCGAGATTTGGATTATGAATTTACAGTGGATTATTTATGCTAGTAATGTCATCAAAGAAGATAACATTAAGAATTGACTTTGAGTATAATTTCAAATTGTTATTTTTGTCGTTGGTGCCGCCAAATCCATTCTGACCCATAGAGACCCTATGTACAACAGGACGAAACACTGCCCTTGTTCTGTACCATCCTCACCATCTTTACTATGTTTGAGCCTATTTTTGCAGCCACTGTGTCAATCCATCTTCTTGAGGGTCTTCCTCTTTTTCACTGATACTCTACTTCACCAAGCATGATGTCTTTCTCCAGGGACTAGTCCCTCCTGATAACATGTCCAAAGTGCATAACATGAAGTCTCACCATCCTCACTTCTAAGGAGCACTCTGGCTGTATTTATTCCAAGACAGATGAGTTCATTCTTCTGGTAGTCCACATCCCTTTCTGAATCCAGCTTGAATATTTGGCAGATCCCTGTGGATGTACTGCTGCAACCGTTTTTGAATAATCTTCAGCAATATTTTACTTGTGTTTGATATTAATGATGTTGTTTGAAAATTTCCACATTCTGTTGGATAGCCTTTCTTTGGAATAGGCACAAATGTGGATCACTTCCAGTAGGTTGGCCAGGTAGCTGTCTTCCAAATTTCTTGGCATAGATGAGTTTGCGCTTCGAGCATTGCATCCATTTGTTAAAACATGGCAATTGGTATTCTGTCAATACCTGCAGCCTTGTTTTTTGACAATGCCTTCAGTGCAGCTTGGATTTCTTCCTTCAATACCGTCAGTTTTTGATCATATGCTACCTCCTGAAATGGTTGAATGTCCATCAGTTCTTTTTGGTACAGTGACTCTGTGTGTTCCTTACATCTTCTTTTGTCCTTTCTCATTTCCTTCATTATTTTGCCCATGTATCCTTCAAAATTGGAACTCGAGGACTGAATTATTTATTTATTTCAGCTTGAGAAATGCCAGGGATATTCTTCCCTATTGATTTTCTAACTCCAGGTCTTCGCACATTTTAGTACTTCACTTTGTCTTCTTGAGCCGCGCTTTGAAATCTTCTGTTCAGCTCTTTTCTTCATCATTTCTTCCATTCGCTTTAGCTACTCTGTGTTCAAAGGCTAATTTCAGAGTCTCTTCTGACATCTATTTTGTTCTTTTCTTTCTTTCTTGTCTTTTAAATGACCTTTTGCTTTCTTCACGTGTGATGTCTTTGATGTCATCCCACAACTCGTCTGGTATTCAGTGTTTAGTGTTCAGTTTGTCAAATCTATTCTTGTAATGGTCTCTGAATTCAGATGTATTATACTCAAGGTCGTACTTTGGCTCTTCTGGACTCGTTTTAATTTTCTTCAGCGTTGACTTGAACTTGCATATAAGCAATTGATGGTCTGTTCCACAGTTGTCCCCTGGCCCTGTTCTGGCTCATGATATTGAGCTTCTCCATGTCTCTTTCCACAAATGTAGTCCGTTTGGTTCCTCTGTATTCCACCTGATGAGGTCCACAGGTATAGTCAACATTTAGTTGTTGAAAAAAAAAACTATTTGTCTTGGAACGAATAAGTCATTTGCCTTGCAGAATTCTATCATGCTATCTCTGGTGTCGTTTCTATCACCAAGGCCATATTTTCCAACTTCTGATCCTTCTTTGTTTCCATCTTTTGCATTTCAATCACCAGTAATTATCCATGCATCTTGTATCCATGTTTGATCAATTTCAGACTTCTGGAATTGGTAAAATCTTCAGTTTCTTCATACTTTCGAATTGCTACTTTAAATATAATTCTCAATATTCAGGTTGTTTTACCCTAGAATGCTCATTTAGTTTTGACATCTCATATCATATGTTTTCCTTCAAGCCACTATATATCTCTACAATTTTCCCACTATTTTTAAAATAAGATTCTATTGTATTAGCATCTTTGGAATGACTGTTGTGTGTAACATCAAATCTAAGTTACAGTTTGTCTCTTGGTGCCAGATTTGTGTTGTACATTTGTAGTTCCCTGCTGTCTCGATTCTAATGTTGTAGTTTGCTCGTAGAAATGTCTAGAATCTAGCACATATGGCTTTTATGACTTACTAATAAGAAAAAGCTCTCAATTAAAATGCTAACAATAATCTGTTGCTTGAAATTCAGTAAATGAAGGGCTTTTGAAGTTTGGCCTTGGTATATTTGTTTTCTATTTTATATACATACCCGTTCCTTATAAAATACAGATGGACAGGATTTTCTTGTTTAGTTTTAGAAAAACTTAAGTGCTTTTGGTTGTAGGTATTTGTTTTTGATTTTAAAATCACAGATTTAAGTGACTTCATGTTAGTACAGCTCATCAATATATAGATTTTTTTCCTGAATTCTTTTCAGTATTTTTCTTGTCCTCTTCCAGATGTAGTCATAGCACGTGAAAATAAAAATCCAAATTAGACTCAAAACAGTGTTGTACTCATGCATAGATAGTATGGTGGATCGCAGGAACATAAAGCATTAATTGGTGAAGCCCAATTCCATGCTGCTTATAGTGTTAGGGAAGCCTGGGTTGAAATTTCATTAAATAGAATATGTGTGTGAAAACATTGTCTGGTCATGAAAATTCATTCTGATTTCTCATCTCTGATTTGCTAATGTTTATAGTCTTTTTCACTTAATCTTTAGGCATATTTTTTCAGTGTGGCATACATTTTATTACCTTTTTGTTACTCTTTGTGTTTAGTTGCCAAAAGCTAGATTTTAAATTCATTAAATGCAGTGATTGCACTGTGCTTCTTCCACCCCTGACAGTTCCTAATAACTGCATTATACACATAGAATAGATTGTGCAGCAAATCTTTGTTGCACAAATGAATCAATGAAATTATGGAGTAGTTAGTTGTACAGATGGAGTATGCTCTTTCCAAAAGTTTACAGATGTGGATATCTGGCTACCCTTAGGTCACTCTGAGACTGTTGTCAGGTGTCTCTTATATCAGTTGCTATAGCCAGATATCTTCAATCACGCCATTCTAGAAGATGTTCTGTAGGTGTCTTAGAAGCCATTTTCAACCTTAGGCCATCTAAATTCCTACGACAAGTAGTATAACATAGTGGTTAAGAGCATGAGATCTGGAGTTAGACTTCTTGGATTGAAACCCTGGCTCCACCACTAACTAGCTTGTGTGACCTTATGTAAGTAATTGACCTCTCCGTGACCCAGTTTCTACATCTGTGATATGGGGAAAATAATAGTTCTTTCCTCTTAGAGTTGTTGTGAGAATTGAGTTCATGTATTAAAAATGCTTACAATAGTGGCAAATGTTAGTTACTGGTATGATAGTGGGTCCTGCTGCTTCTTAAAAACTAAAAAAAAAAAAAACTCCAATCATTTTTCTATTTTTAAACAAAGCAGACAAATTTTGATGGCTTATTTTATATACCTATAAATATAAAATGGAGTCATGATTTTTCCATTTGGGAAAATAAATTTAAAATTTACACACGCATACATTCATACACACACAAACACACACAATATTAGCAATAATACTGTGCCCCAAACTTGTAAATCAATGCTGTTAATACCAAGCTTTAATGGAACAAAGTGACATGAGATAAAAATAGAAAGTCTGGGTAAGTGTGTATGCCATATAAAACAGCATTAAAGTCACAAATGGTCCAGTTGATAGCTTGGTATTTTATCATAATGTTCATCCTTAGCAGTAATTTGAGCATCACCACTATGTCTGTGAGAAAATATAGCAAAATGCAGATGGTTTTAAAAGCTGGAAGTTTGTATGCCAGATATTGAGAATGGGCTTTTTGCATTTAATGGATGCCCTCACTTTGAAGGGACATGCTGATTAATTGACTGAGGAATTCTAATCAATTCTAAGCCTTGCTAAATGTCTCCTTGGATATTTGTTATGGATTTGATTTATTTAGCCTTTTCAGCCTTCATGCTTCCTTAAAAATGACCGTGTATCTAATTAGCAAAGTTTTCACGCTTATATTCAGAAATGCATTGATCAGGCCAATTTGCTAATTATGTCAGTGACTTGAAAGATCACATGCATAAATGAAAGTCAAAACAATAAGTGTGAACTCTGTTACTTCTTTCAAAATCCAGTGATCCAAGGGTGCAGGCTATTAGTTGGTGAAACCTTGAAAGCTATCTCAGGCCTATATCCTTTATCAGATCCATGTCCTTTCTCAAGGTCTTAATGAAAGGGCTTACAAAAGCAAAGGCAAGGTAACATAGTATGTGGAGTAACTTACATTTACTACATCTAAAGTTCAAATAGTCATCTATAGAGAACAGCTCATTTTATTAAATTTATAGACATCACAATTGTTATGGATTGAATTGTGTCCCTCAAAAACATGTTTTGTAAATCCCAACCTCTATGCCTGTGGTTATAATTCCATTGGGAATGGGTTGTCTTTGTTATGTTAATGAGATAGGATTAGTGTAGGGTGTGTCATGAGTCAATCTCTTTTGAGATGTTGTTAGATGCCCTTGAGTCACTTCTGACTCATAGCAACCCCATGTACAACAGAATGAAACACTGCTGGGTCCTGTGCTACCCTCACAATCCTTGCTATGCTTGAGCCCGTTGTTGCAGCCACTGTGTCAGTCCATCTCGTTGAGGGTCTTCCTCTTTTTCACTGACACTCTACCAAGCATGATGTCTTTCCCTAGGGACTGGTCCCTCCTGATAGCACGTCCCAAGTACATGAGACAAAGTCTCACCATCCTTGACTCTAAGGAGCACTCTGGCTGTACTTTTTCCAAGACAGTTTTGTTCATCCTTTTGGAAGTCCATGGTATATTCAATATTCTTTTCCAACACCAAAGAGATTAAACAAGCAATTAAAGAAGAGAGATGGGGTAAAATGGATGCCAAGACACATGGAGATCTTCAAGGAACCAGGAAGCAGAAGCTAACGAGACAAGGACCTTCCACCAGAGCCAAGAGAGAGGGAAAGCCTTCGCTTGAAGTCGGCCCTCAGAAATCTGCCTTCTAGCTTCCTAAACTATGAGAAGATAAATTTCTGTTTATTAAAACCATCCACTTGTGGTATTTCTGTTATAGCAGCACAAGATACCTAAGAAAATTTATTTCTACAGTTTTGTTGACAATATATTATATTCAAGTACAAGTATCTACTGCAGTTCATAAAATGCAATGTGGAACCTGGATGCATGAAAATTGCAGGGCATTTAAAATCAAGAAATTACTTCATGTATCTCTTTTCTATTTTTATAATTCACTCCTCAAACATATATAAAGAGCAAAAGAAACCTAATATCCTCTCTGAGAAGTCATTAAACTTTCTAGTTGAGTGATATTTCAAGAATATATGAGCATCCACCATAAAAATGTATATCTCATTCTGTTGGACATAAACTATAATTTTTCCCTAGCCATTCATATGCTATCATCAAAACTAATCCGTAAGCTTTTCTATTTATCTCTTTATCATATTTAATCACTATAATAGTACTTTAAAGTCTTTTGTAAACTGTTAGGAAGATTACCTAAGAAATTTAGCTTCCATATTCCTTTTGGCACACTTACACAATTTCCTCCTGATACTTGTAATGCACTTTTTTTTTATTGTGATTTAGGTGAAAGTACACAGCTCAAGTTAATCCCTCATTCAAAAGTTTATACACACATTATTTTGTGACATTGGTTGCAATCCCCACAATGTGACAGCACATTCCCTCTTTCCACCCCGGGTTCCCTGTGTCCATTCATCCAATTCCTGTCCTTTACTGACTTCTTGCCCTGCCTTTGGACAGGGGATGCCCATTTGGTTTCATATATTTGATTGAACCAAGAAGCACGTTCCTTACATGTATTATTTTTTTAGTTTTATAGGCCTGCTTAATCTTCGTCTAAAAAGTGGACTTCGGGGATGGTTTTTGTTCTGGGTTAGCAGAGCATCTGGAGGCCACAGTTTCAGGGGTTCCTGCAGTGTCTTAAGCCTGGTCTTTTTACATAAATTTGAATTCTGTTCTACATTTTCCTCTTGTTCTGTCCAGGACTCTCTGTGTGTTCCCTGTCAGGGTAGTCATTGGTAGTAGCTGGGCACCATCTAGTTCTTCTGGTTTCAGGCTGACGGAACCTCTGGTTCATGTGGTCCTTTAGTCCTTTGGGCTAGTATTTTCCTTGTGTCATTGGTTTTATTCATTCTCCTTTGTTCTGAGCGGGATGGGAAGAATAGATGTACATTAGATGGCCATTTGCAAGCTTTTAAGACCCCAGACACTACTCACCAAAGTGGGATGTAGAACATTTTCTTAACAAAATGTGCTTTGGGTTTAAAAAAAAAATTTTTTTTTTTTGGGTTATGCCAATTGACCTAGATGTCTCCCGAGACTATGATCCCCAGGCCCCAGCCCCAACTACTGGGGCTTTCAAAGTGTTTGGATGTGTCTAGGAAACTTCTGTGCTTTTGTCTTGCTCCAGTTGTGCTGACTTCCCCTGTATTTTGTGTTGTCCTTCCCTTCACTGAAGTTGACACTTGTCTACTATTAGTGAATTCCCCTCTCCCTCCCTCCCCACCTTCATAACCATCAAAGAATGCTTTTTTCTGTGTGTAAATCTTTTCTTGAGTTCTTATAATAGTGGTCTCATACAATATTTGTCGTGTTGTGACTGCCTTATTTCACTCAGCATAATGCCCTCCAGATTCATCCATGTTGTGAGATGTTTCACAGATTCATCATTGTTCTTTATTGTTGGATAGTGTTCCATTGTACGTATGTACCATAATTTGTTTATCCAGTCATCTGTTGATGGGCATTTAGATTGTTTCTATCTTTTTGCTACTGTGAACAGTGCCGTAGTGAACATAGGTGTGCATATGTCTATTTGTGTGATGGCTCTTATTTCTCTAGGGTATATTCCTAGGAGTGAGATTGCTAGCTCATATGGTTTTTCTATTTCTAACTTTTTTTTTAATATATTTTTTCTTTTTTATTGTACTTTTGATGAAGGTTTACAGAACAAACTAGTTTCTCATCAAATAGTACACACATTGTTGTATGATAAAAAAAATGTATGATATTGGCTAATAATCCCACGACATGTCAGCACTCCCCTTTTTCAACCCTGGGTTCCCTATTACCAACTTTCCTGTTCCCTCCTGCCTTCCAGTCCCTGCCCCAGGGCTGGCATACCCCTTCAGTCTTGTTTTGTTCCATGGGCCTGTTCAGTCTTTGGCTGAAGGGTGTACCTCAGGAGTGACTTCATTAGTGATCTGAAAGGGTGTCCAGGGCCATACTCTCTGGGTTTCTCCAGTCTCCGTCAGGCCAGCAAGTCTGGTCTTTTTGAGTTACAATTTTGTTCTGCATTTTTCTCCAGCTCTCTCCAGGACCCTCTATTGTGATCTCTGTCAGAGCAGTCAGTGGTGGTAGCCAGGCAGCATCTAGTTGTACTGGAATCAGTCTGGAGGAGGCCATGGTAGATGTGGTGCATTAGTCCTTTGTACTAATCTTGACTTTGTGTCTTTAGTTTTCTTCATTCTTCCTTGCTCCTGGAGGGGTGAGACCAGTGGAGTATCCTAGATGGCCGCTCACAGGCTTTTAAGACTCCAGACGCTACTCACCAAAGTAGAATGTAGAACATTTTCTTTATAAACTATGTTATGCCAATTGAGCTAGATGTTCCCCGAGACCATGGTCCCCAGAGCCCTTAGCCCAGCAATTTGGTCCCTCAGGGAGTTTGGATGTACCTTGTATAAGTTGTGCTGGTTTCTGCAGTATTGTGTGCTGTCTTACCCGTTACCAAAGTTACCACTTATCTATTGTCTATTAAGTGTTTTTCAATCTCCAACCCTCCCCTCCCTCGTAACCATCAAAGATTGTTTGTTTTTGTATGTAAACCTTTTCATGAGTTTTTACAGTTGGGGTCTCATACAGTATTTGTCCTTTTATGATTGACTTATTTCACTCAGCTAATGGCCTCTGGATTCATCCATGTTATGAGATGCTTCACTGGTTCATCGTTGTTCTTCATTGTTGCTTAGTACTCCATTGTGTTTATGTACCACAGTTTGTTTATCCATTCATCTGTTGATGAACATGTAGGTTGTTTCCATCTTTTTGCTATTGTGAACAATGCTGCAATGAACATGGGTGTGCATGTGTCTATTCTTGTGATGACTCTTATTTCTCTAGGATATATTCCTAGGTGTGGGATTGCTGAATCATATGGTTTTTCTATTTCTAGGTTTCTAAGAAAACGCCATATTGTTTTCCAAAATGGCTGTATCATTTTGCATTCCCACCAACAGTGCATAAGAGTTTCGATTTCCCTGCAGCCTCCCCAGAATTTGCTATTTCCTGTTTTATTGATTCGTGCCAGTAATGCTGGGGTGAGATGGTATCTCATTGTGGTTTTGATTTGCATTCTCTGATGGCTAGAGATCATGAGCATTTCCTCATGTGTCTGCTGGCCTCTTGAATGTCATCTTTGGTGAAGTGTCTGTTCATTTCCTTTGCCCATTTTTTAACTGGATTATTTGTCTTTTTGTTGTAGAGGTGTTGGATTTTCTTGTAGTTTTTAGAGATTAGACCTTTGCTGAATTTGTAATAGCCGAAGTGTTTAATTTTTAGAAGATCCCAGTTACCTAGCTTATCCTCTGGAGATTGTGTGTTGTCGATTGTGGTTTGTATCCTGTTAATGCCGTGTATTAGGGCCCCTAGCGTTGATCCTATTTTTTCTTCTATGAACTTCATAGTTTTTGGATTTATATTTAGGTTTTTGATCCATTTTGAGTTCGTTTTTGTTTATGGCGTGAGATATGGGTTCTGTTTCTTTCTTTTTTTTTTTTTTTTGCAGATGGACATTAAGTTTTGCCAGCACCATTTGTTAAAAAGACTGTCTTTTCCCCATTTGATGGACTTTGGGCCCTTGTCTAAGATCAGTGACCATAGATGGATGGATTTACATCTCAGTTCTCAATTCTGTTCCATTGGTCAATGTATCTGTCATTGTACCAGTACCAGGCTGTTTTGACTACCGTAGCTGTATAGTAGGTTCTGAGATCAGGTAGTACGAGTCCTCCTACTTTCTTCTTCTTCAGTAGTGCTTTACTTATCCAGGACTTCTTCTCTTTCCATATAAAGCTAATGATAAGTTTTTCTGTCTCTTTAAAGAATGTTGTTGGTATTTGGATCTGTATTGCATTGTATTTGTAAATCACTTTGGGTAGAATTGTCATAGATGATTATTTTGGTTGTCTTCATGATGGATCGTCCCTTTAATCATTATATAATGCCCTTCTTTGTCTTTCGTGGTGGATTTTGTTTTAAAATCTATTTTATCTGAGATTAGTATTGCCAATCCTGCTCTTTTTTGGTAATTATTTGCTTGATATATTTTTTTGATTTTATGAAATTTAAGTCTTTGTTTCTAAGGTATGTTTCTTGTAGACAGCATATTGATGGATCCTGTTTTTTATTCATTCTGTCACTCTTTGTCTCTTTATGGGTGCATTTAGGCCATTTACATTCAGTGTAATTATTAATAGGTGTGAGTTTTTTGCTGTCATTTTGTAGTGCTTTTTTTTTTTTTTTGTGGTGCTAACATTTTCTTTCTTCCTCTTACTCTCCAGTGCTGAGTTCCCTTTGTTTGTGTATTTCTTTTGTTTTTGGAGGTTTTTTTTTCTTTTATTGAGACTTTATGTTTTTTTTTTTTTTCTTTATTTTGATGAGTAGGTTTATTAACTTTCTTTGTGGTTACTTTGAAATTTAGTGTTACCTTCCTAGGTATGAACCAGTCTATTATTACTTGATATTGCCTTGCCCTCCTCTCCATTAGAAAGTTCTACACCTATACGTTTAATCCCTCTTTTATTGTTCTGACATTGTTGTCATTTAGAGATTAACCTCTCTGGTTCCCTGTTGCAATTCTTTTGGTTTTGGATAGTCGTTGAGAGTTCATTTCCTAGGGTGGTATCTGGCTGGTCCTCTGTCAGTTTCCTATTCCATTCAGTGTTTGGCCAAATTCTTTATCTCTTCATTTGACACTTCAGGTTCCAGGAATGACATTTGTCTCTATTTTACTTAGTTTTTTGGGTCTTTGCTGTGGAGGGACAGTGTGGTGCTTCTGTCTATGACACCATGCTGGCCAGAAGTCCTATTTCTAGCTTTTTAAGGAGGTGCCATATTGTTTCCAATGTGGTTGTACCATTTACATTCCCATCAGCAGTGCGTAAGAGTTCTAGTCTCCCCGTAACCTATCCAACATTTATTATTTTGTGTTTTTTGGTTTAGTGCCAGTATTGTCAGAGTGAGATATCTCAGTGTAGTTTTGATTTGCATTTCTCTAATGGCTAATGATCATAAACATTTCCTCATCTGTTTGTTAGCAGCCTGAATTTCTTCTTTGGTGAAATGTCTATTCAATCCTTTGCCCATTTTTTAATTGGATTATTTGTCTTTTTGTTGTTGAGGTTTTGCAGTATTTTGTGGATTTTACAGATTAGACCCTTATAGGATATGTTGTAGCCAATTTTTTCCCCAGTCTGTGGGTTCTCTTTTTACTGTTTTGGTGAAGTCTTTCGATAAGCATAAGTGTTTGATTTTTAGGAGCTACCAGTTACCTAGTTTCTCCTCTCGTGTTTGTGCATTGTTAGTTATGGTTTGTATACTATTTACGCCATGTATTAGGCCCCCTAGTATTGTCTGTATTTTTTCTTCCATGGTCTTTATCATTTTAGATTTTATATTTAGGTATTTGATCCATTTTGAGTTAGTTTTTGTGTATGGTATGAAGTATGGACCCAGTTATTTCAGCACTATTTGTTAAAGAGACCATCTTTTCTGCATTTAATGGTCTTTGGACCCTTGTCAAATATCAGCTGCTTATAGGTGGATGAATTTATGTCTGGGTTCTCAGTTTTGTTCCATTGGTTTGTGTATCTATTGTTGTACCAGTACCAGGCTGTTTTGACTACCGTGGTGGTTTAATAGGTTCTAAAGTCAGGTAGTGTGATGCCTTCCACTTTATTCCTCTTCTTCAGTAATGCTTTACTTAACTGGGGCCTTTTCCCTTTCCATATAAAGTTGGTAATTTTTTTTTCCATCTTGTTAAAAAAATGTTGTTGGAATTTGAATTAGGATTGCATTGTATCTGTAGATTGCTTTGGGTAGAACTGACATTTTCACCATGTGGAGTCTTCCTATCCATCAGCATAGTATCTTTTTCTACTTATGTAGGTCTGTTCTGGTTTCTCGCAGTAGTGTTTTGTAGTTGTCTTTGCATAGATCTTTTACGTCTCTAGTTAGGTTTATTCCTAAGTACTTTAACTCCTTAGAGGCTATTGTGAATGGTATTCATGATGTATTTTTAGCTATGCATATAATATGTAATCTTCTAAATCATAATGCATAATGCCCAATTCTTTCCCTCTAATGAAAGGAAATAATAAACATAAAAATAAGCTCAGGGAGAGAGGGACATCCAAGTTTGAAGTAAGTGCTTCTCAAGTGTCTGAATAATATTGCTGTTTTTTTCTCTAGAATGGATAAGAAATTTTTTCTCTACTCTGAACTTTGGAGGAGGCAAAATGGGAAATCTGAATAAATATCTGCATTTGTAGAAATTTAATTACCCAAGACTCATTTTTTACTTAAAATGCAGTTAAAAAAAAACCTTAATAATTCACAACTAATCAAGAGGAAGCCCAGTGTTAATATAGAGCAAAAGATAACTCTAAAAATTTTAAATAAAAGAAATATAATTTTATTCCTTTAAGGTGCATATTTTAACAAGAATGAGAATAATAAAGTAAATTATTAGAGGCCATTAGTAGTCTTGCTTTAATAGATAAGAATGCAACTGTGATTTTAATAAGCATGTCAATGAAACGAAATAAATATTCCTAAAGCACTGTACATGTTTAAAAAATGCTGTTTAAATATTATTCTTGAAATCTTATTTACATTGTCTAATTACTTAGCAAATTCTCTAAAGATATTCTGAAGACAAATATCAGCCTGACTTAATTATTTTTGAAAAAGTCAAATTCATGGAGTCTACATTAATCAGTTTATACTACTATATCATTAGTTCCCAGAATACTAGTCACACTCATTTTTATGGGGAATTTCAACAGCAAATTTCAAGTAAATTATAAATTAATTTTGGACTATTGCCACTGTACTCCTACTGTTAATATGGATAACTAAAGATGGATGACAATTCCATAATTTATTTAGTCTTCTGATGGTTTCGGTTATTCATAGCAAAGCAACCTTTCCTGTCAGGTTATTTACATTTATTTTCTTTGCTACATAATACATTATGTTATGTTATTTACAGGTTGTTTAATTGCTTCTCTATAAATAGATTGATCTGAAGATATGACAGCAGCAGTTCACTAAAACAGATACATGAGAAATTTTTCATACTTTTCAGTTTTGATCACAGTTATGAAGCACTTTACCCAAGAGATTATGCCCTCCCCAAATAGTTCATACAGGCTTGCCTCATTTTATTACGCTTAGCTTTATTACATTTCACAGATACTGCATTTCTTACAAATTGAAAGTTTGTGGCAACCCTGTGTCTAGCAAGTCTGTTGGTCCCATTTTTCCAACACCATGTAGTTACTTCATGTTTCTGTGTAATAGTTTGGTAATTATTGCAATATTTCAAACTTTTTCATTATTATTATATCTGCTATGGTGATATGATCAGTGATCTTTGATGTTAATATTGTAATTGTTTTGGGGCTCCACAAATGGCATGCATATAAGACGGCGAACTTAATAAATGTTGTGTGTGTTTTGATGGCTCCATCTGACCAGCCGTTCCTGTCTCTGTCCCTCTTCTTGGGCTTCCCTGTTCCCTGAGACATGACAATATTGAAATTAGGCTGATTAATAACCCTAGAATGGCCTCTAAGGGTTTGAATGAAAGGAAAAGTGGCATGTCTCTCACTTTAAATCAAAAGCTAGAAATGATTAAACTTAGTGAGGAAGGCATGTCAAAAGCCAAGACAGGCCAAAAGCTAGTCTTCTTGTGCCAAGCAGTTAACAAAAATGTGAATTTAAAGGAAAAGTCCTTGAAGGAAATTAAAAGTGCTACTCCAATGAACACAGGAATGTTAAGAAAGCTAAACAGCCTTACTGCTGACATGGAGAAAGTTCTAGTGGCTTGGTTAGAAGATCAAACCAGCTACAACATTCCCTTAAGCCAAAGCCGAATCCAGCAAAAGGTGCTAACTTTCTTCAATTCTGTGAAGACTGAAAGAGGTAAGGAAGCTCCAGAAGAAAAGTTTGAAGCTATCAGAGGTTGGTTCCTGAAGTTTAAGGAAGGAAGCCATCTCCATAGCATAAAAGTGGGAGGTGAAGCAGCAAGTGCTGATGTAGAAGCTGTAGCAAGTTGTCCAGAAGATCTAGCCGGGATAACTGATGAGGGCGGCCACACTAAACACCAGATTTTCATTGTAGATGAAACAGCCTTATGTTGGAAGAAGATGCCATCTGGGACTTTCATAGCTGGAAGGGAGAAGTCAATTCCTGGCTTCAAAGCTTCAAAGGACAGACTGAGTCTCTTGTTAGGGGCTAATGCAGATGGTGACTTTTAAGTTGAAGCCAGTGCTCATGTACCACTCCAAAAATTCAAGGACCCTAAATAATTATGCTAAATCTACTCTGCCTGTGCTCTATAAATGGAACAACAAAGCCTGGATGACAGCACATCTGTTCACAACATGGTTTACTTAACATTTTAAGCCCATTGTTGAGACCTACTGCTCAGAAAAAAAAAGATCCCTTTCAAAATATTAAGCTCATTGATAATGTACCTGGTCACCCAAGAACTCTGATGGAGATGTACAAGGAGGTGAATGTTGTTTTCATGCATGCTAAACACAAAATCCATTCTATAGCCCATGGGTAGAGGAGTAATTTCTGCTTTCAAGTCTTATTAAATACATTTCTAGCTGCTGTAAATAGTGATTTCTCTGATGAGTCTGGACAAAGTAAATTGAAAACCTTCTGGAGAGGAATCACCATTCTAGATGCCATTAAAAACATTCGTGATTCACAGGAAGAGGTCAAAATACCAACATTAACAGGAGTTTGGAAGACGTTAACTCCAACCTTCGTGGATGACTTTGAAAGGTTGAAGAGTTCAGTGGTGGAAATAACTGCAAATGTGGTAGAAACAGCAAGAGAACTAGAAGTGGAGCCTGAAGATGTGACTGAATTGCTGTATTCTCAACATAAAACTTGAACGGATGAGGAGTTGCTTCTTGTGAATGAGAAAAGAAAGTAGTTTCCTGAGATGGAATCTACTCCTGGTAAAGAGGCTGTGAACATTGTTGAAATGACAGCAAAGGATTCAGAATATTTCATAAACTTATTTGATAAGGCAGTGGCAGGTTGTGAGAGGACTGACTCCAGTTTTGAAAGAAATTCTACCATGGGTAAAGTGCTATCAAACAGCATTGTGTGCTACAGAGAAATCTTTCATGAAAGAAGAATTGATCGATGCAGCAAACCTCATTGCTGTCTTATTTTAAGAAATTGCCACAGCCACCCCAACCTTCAACAACCACCACCCTGATCAGCCACCAACATCAAGGCAATATCCTCCGCCAGCAAGAAGATTACAACTCGTTGAAGGCTCAGGTGATGTTTAGCATTTTTTATCAATAAAGTATTTTTTAATTAAGGTATGTACATTTTTTTAGACAAAATGCTGTAACATACTTAAAAGACTGCACTATAGTGTAAACATTACTTTTATATGTACTGGGAAACCAAAAAGTTTGTGTGACTCTCTTTATTGCAATAATTGCTTTATTGTGTTGTTCTGGAACCAAACCTGAAATGTCTCCAAGCTGTGCCCATATATATTTACTATAAACCAAAAAAAAAAAAACCCAAACCCACTGCCGTCGAGTCGATTCCGACTCATAGCAACCCTACAGAACAGAGTAGAACTGCCCCATACAGTTTCCAAGGAGTGCCTGGCAGATTTGAACTGCTGACCTCTTGGTTAGCAGCCATAGCACTTAACCACTACACCACCAGGGTTTCCGATATATTTACTATATATATATATATATATATATATATATATATATATATACGCACACACATATACATACTTATTTGATAAATTTCCAGATAATAAAACAGTCCATAACAAATTATACATTTGCTTTCATTTATAATCTATGATTGTGTTTAACAGGTTCTTGTAAATTTTTTACTTAAGCATTTCTGTAAGGATGTACAAAACTTTGTCCCTCCCCCCAAGCCTTTTTGAACTATGGATGCTGAATTTAAGATGGACTGTTGGAATAAGAAGTGGAAATAGCTCGTGGATAAGGAAAAAAGAGCTACAGTCCTATTCCAGTAGAATGGTGTAGTTATTTGTATAAGGAAGTATAGTCCCTATTTTCCTTGACATCTCCTCTACCTCTTTTATGTCTTTTTCAGAGTTGGATTGTAGTTTTCTAGTATATGGAAGAAACTTTGAAAGGGCAGAAATCAACGGGGAAAGGCTTCTTAACATCACCTGGCAAGAACTTACTGAAGTTGGCGTAATCCGGACTGACCACCAGGATATTATATTAAAAGCAGTTGCTGGTATTCATAAAAAGGTGAGTAGAGCACTATATTACCCATATTTTTATGCAAATAATACATGCTTTCTGTGTTTTCTTTACCAACTGCTCCCACCCCCCATGAAATATTTTTGTAAGTGCCACTATGCCGATTTTTCCTATAAAAAAAAATATGTTACTATAAAAAATTATCATAGCATGTATAGGTATGATACCTATCTTTCTAGTTAACAAAAAATAAGGTCAACAACCATGATTCTGTCTGCTACGTGGTCTACAGTAAATTGCGATTTTTCACCTTTCCAGTGGAAAGATGATTATGACAGTATGTTCTAATTACTGTGTTTATGAATTCTGGTGGGCCCCTCTCATTTCCATATTCAAATCATGGTTATTTCTGAGGTGTTTGCTGTTTTTCACTATGAGTTGGAATTGACTTGACGGCAATGGATTTGGGTTTTTTTTTTTTTTTTTTTGCTGTTTTTTGCTCTGCCTGGGGATGATGTGTCCCATCTATCTTGGGAAAACTCACAAATATTTTGTCTAAAGTCACTTCCTCCCAGAAATCAAAGCTGGTGAATTAGCTTGCAAATTCCTATAAAATCAAAGGAGAGAGAGAGGGCTACTGTGTCCACTGAGGCTCAAAATGAATCAAAAAATATCAAAGGAATTATCAAGACCAGATACAATATTCGAGATAACTGTCTCTGCACCTAGGAATAAACTTGCCAATTTTCTCTAATAGGGGTCTGGGTGGTGCAAGCAGCTTATATCAACTGCTAACCTAAAGGTTGGCAGTTTGAACCCATAGTGGCTCTGCAGAAGGAAGGCCTGGCAAACTGCTTGCTTAAAGATTACAGCCAAGAAAACCCTATGGAGCAGTTCTATTCTGTAAAACATGGGGTAGCCATCAATTGGAATAGACTTGATGACATCTTATTTTTTTCTTTTAATTATGTCAAATTCAGCCCAAACTCAATAATAAATATAAGGGCAAACGTAGAACTATTTAATAAGGATTAAAAGCTTAGAAAAACTTGGAATTTTTCATTATGTCAAAGCTGTAATCGTCCTAAAATCTATTAATCATTCAAAAAATATTCATCGAGGACCTTTAATTATTTGATAATTCAAGCAATATCATATGCCTAATATGTTAACTTTCATTTCTCACATTTTAATTTGTGATGCTTAAAACCAATTTATTTCTAGTAAAATTTTAAATATTCTAATTTCCCATATCTCTTTGGGATGAATTTCATTCTTTTACTTTTTCTGTAAGGACACTGTGCATTTTTTAAAAAATGAAGTCTCTGTGTATCTCTGCCATTTTCCTTCATTATCTAAGTAGACTTTTCAAGAGAGTGACAATATGTCTGTTTTATTGCACTTTTTTAAAATTGATTTTTATTGTGCTTTAAGTGAAAGTTTACAAATCAAGTCAGTCTCTCATACAAAAATTTGTACACACCTTGCTCTACACTCCTAATTGCTCTCCACCTAAGGAGACAGCACACTCCTTCCCTCCACTCTCTATCCTCGTGTCCATTTGGGCAGTTTCTGGTCCCCTCTGCCCTCTCATCTCCCCTACACACAGGAGATGCCAACACAGTCTCATGTGTCTACATGATCTAAGAAGTCCATCCTTCACCAGTATCATTTTCCAATCCATATTCCAGTCCAATCCATGTCTGAAAAGTTGGCCCCGGGAATGGTTCCTGTCCTGGGCCAACAGATCTGGGGACCATGACCTCCAGGGTCCTTCTAGTCCCAGTCTGACCATTAAGTCTGGTCTTTTATGAGAATTTGGGGTCTGCATCCCACTGCTCTCCTGCTCCCTCGGGAGTTCTCTGCTGTGTTCCCTGTCAGGGCAGTCATCGGTTGTGGCCGGAAGCCATCTAGTTCTTCTGGTCTCGGGCTGATGTAGTCTCTAGTTTATGTGGCCCTTTCTGTCTTTTAGGCTCGTAATTACCTTGTGTCTTTGGTGTTCTTCATTCTTCCCTGCTCCAGGTGGGTTGAGACTGATTAATGCATCTTAGGTGCCCACTTGCTAACGTTTGAGACCCCATACACCGCTCTCCAAAGTGGCAATCAGAATGTTTTCTTAATAGATTTTATTATGCCAGTTGACTGAGATGTCCCCTGAAGCCATGGTCCCCAAACTCCCACTCCTGCTTCACTGGCTTTCGAAGCATTCACTTTATTCAGGAAACTGCTTTTGGTTTACTCCAGTTGTGTTGATCTCTCCTGTGTAGTGTGTTGTCTTTCCCTTCACCTAAAATAAAGCTTACCTACTATCTAACTACCTAATTAGTGAAAACCCCTCTCTCTCCCTACCTCCCTCCCCCCTCTCGTAACTATCAAGGAATATTTTCTTCTCTGTTTAAACTATTTCTTGAGTTCTTATACAACTGGTCTCATACAATATTTGTCCTTTTGCAACTGACTAATTTCATTCAGCATACTGCTTTCCAGATTTCTCCATGTTATGAAATGTTTCATGGATTCATCATTGTTCTTTATTGATGCGCAGTATTCCATTGTGTGAATATACCATAATTTTTTTTATCCACCCATCCATTGAAGGGCACCTTGGTTGCTTCCAACTTGATGCTATTGTAAACAGTGCTGCAGTGAACATGGGTATGCGTATATCTGTTCGTGTAAAGGCTCTTATTTCTCTAGGATATATTCCAAGGAGTGGGATTGCTGGATCATACGGTAGTCCTATTTCTAGTTTTTTAAGGAAGTGCCAAATCGATTTCCAAAGTGGTTGTATCATTTTACATTCCCACCAGCAATGTGTAAGTGTTCCAGTCTCTCCACAACCTCTCCAACATTTAGTATTTTGTGTTTTTTTGGATTAATGCCAGCCTTGTTGGAGTGAGATGATATCTCATTGTAGTTTTCATTTGCATTTCTCTAATGGCTAATGATCATGAGCATTTCCTCATGTATTTGTTAGCAGCCTGAATGTCTTCTTTAGTGAAGTGCCTGTTCATATCCTTTGTCAATTTTTTAATTGGGTTATTTGTCTTTTTGTAGTTGAGTTTTTGCAGTACCATGTAGATTTTAGAGACCAGGCGATGATCGGAAATGTCATAGCTAAAAACTTTTTTCCAGTCTGTAGGTAGTCTTTTTACTCTTTTGGTGAAGACTTTGGTTGAGCATAGGTGTTTGATGTTTAGGAGCTCCCAGTTATCTAGTTTTTCTTCTGCATTGTTAGTAACGTTTTGTATACTGTTTATGTCATGTATTAGGGCTCCTAGTGTTGTCCCTATTTTTTCTTCCATGATCTTTATTGTTTTAGATTTTATATTTAGGTCTTTTATCCATTTTGAGTTAGTTTTTGTGCATGGTGTGGGGTATGGGTCTTGTTTCATTTTTTTGTAGATGAATATCCAGTTATGCCAGCACCATTTGTTAACAAGGCTGTCTTTTCCCCAATTAACTGACTTTGGGCCTTTGTCAAATATCTACTGCTCATATGTGGATGGGTTTATGTCTGGATTCTCAGTTCTGTTCCATTGGTCCATGTGTCTGTTGTACCAGTACCAGGCTGTTTTGACTACTGTGGCGGTGTAATAGGTTCTAACATCAGGTGGAATGAGGCCCCCCACTTTGTTTTACTTTTTCAGTAATGCTTTATTTATCTGGGGTCTCTTTCCCTTCCAAATGAAGTTGGTGATTTGTTTCTCCATCTCATTAAAAAAATGTCTTTGGAATTTGGAACAGAATTGCATTGTATCTATAAATGGCTTTTGGTAGAATAGACATTTTTACAATGTTGAGTCTTCCTATCCATGAACCAGGTATGTTTTTCCACTTACATAGGTCTCTTTTGGTTTCTTGCAGTAGCGTCTTGTAGGTTTCTTTGTATAGGTCTTTTACATCTCTGGTTAGATTTATCCCTAAATATTTTATCTTCTTGGGGGCTACGGTAACGGTATTGATTTGAAGATTTCCTCCTCGATGTTCTTTTTGTTGAAGTAGAGGAATCCAACTGACTTCTGTATGTTTATCTTGTATCCTGATACTCTACTGAACTCTACTATTGCTTTCAGTAGCTTCCTTGAGGATTCTTTAGGGTTTTGTGTGTATAAGACCATGTCATCTTCAAATAGAGATACTTTTAATTCTTCCTTACCAATCTGAATATACTTTATTTCTTTATCTAGCCTAATTGCTCTGGCTAGGACCACCAGCCCAATGTTGTATAAGAGTGGTGTTAGAGGGCACCTTTGCCTGGTTCCTGTTCTCAAGGGGAATGTTCTCGGAATCTTTCCATTTAGTATGATGTTGGCTGTTGGATTTGTATAAATGCCCTTTATTATATTGAGGAATTTTTCTTCTATTCCTGTTTTGCTGAGAGTTTTTATCATGAATGGGTGTTGAACTTTGTCAAATGCCTTTTCTGCATCAATTGTTAAAATCATGTGGTTCTTCAGATATATGCACACCCATGTTTATTGCAGCACTGTTTTTGTTTTCAATAGCAAAAAGATGGAAGCAACCAAGGTGCCCATCAATGGATGAATAGATAAATAAATTATGGTATATTCACACAATGGAATACTATGCATCGACAAAGAACAGTGAGGAATCTGTGAAACACTTCATAACATGGAGGAATCTGGAAGGCATAATGCTGAGTAAAATTAGTCAGTTGCAAAAGGACAAATATTATATAAGACACTATTATAAGAAACTCAGAAATAGTTTAAACTGAGAAGAAAACATTCTTTTGTGGTTAAAAGAGGGGGGAGGAAGGGTTGCTGGGAGAGGGGCATTCACTAACAGATAGTAGATAAGAACTACTTTAGGTGAAGGGAAAGGCAGCACACAATACAGGCAAGGTCAGCACAATTGGACTAAACCAAAAGAAAGAAGCTTCCTGAATCAACTGAATGCTTCGAAGGCCAGTGTAGCAGGGGCAGAGGTCCGGGGACCATAGATTCAGGGGACATCTAAGTCAACTGGCATAATAAAATCTATTAAGAAAACATTCTGCATCCCACTTTGAAGAGTGGCGTCTGGGGTATTAAACGCTAGCAAGCAGCCATCTAAGATGCATCAGTTGGTCTCAACCCACCTGGATCAAAGGAGAATGAAGAACACCAAGGACACAAGGTGATTACGAGCCCAAGAGACAGAAAAGGACACGTTAACCAGAGCCTACATCATCCTGAGACCAGAAGAACTAGATGGTGCCCGGCTACAACTGATGACTGCCCTGACAGGGAACACAACGGAGAACCCCTTTGGGCGAGCAGGAGAGCAGTGGGATGCAGACCCCAAATTCTCATAAGACCAGACTTAATGGTCTGACTGAGACTGGAAGGACCCCAGCGGTCATGGCCCCCAGACCTTCTGTTGGCCCAGGACAGGAACCATTCCCGAAGCCAACTCTTCAGACATGGATTGGACTGGACAATGTGTTGGAGAAGGATGCTGGTGAGGAGTGAGCTTCTTGGATCAGGTGGACACTTGGGATTATGTTGGCATCTCCTGCCTGGAGGGGAGATGAGAGGGTGGAAGGGGTTAGAAGCTGGCAAAATGGACACAAAAAGAGAGTGGAGGGAGAGAGTAGGCTGTCTCATTAGGGGGAGAGTAATTGGGAGTGTGTAGCAAGGTGTATATGGGTTTTTGTGTGAGAGACTGACTTGATTTCTAAACTTTCACTTAAAGCACAGTACCGTCCCAAAAAATCATTTGGTTCTCGTCTTTTGTTTTATTTATGTGATGAATTCCATTAATTGTTTTTCTAATGTTGAACCATTCCTGCATACGTGGTATGAATCCTGCTTGGTCGTGGTGAATTATTTTTTTGCTATGTTGTTGAATTCTCTTGGCTAGAATTTTGTTGAGGATTTTTGCATCAATGTTCATGAGGGATATAGGTCTATAATTTTCTTTTTTTGTAATGTCTTTACCTGGTTTTGGTATCAGGGATATGGTGGCTTCATAGAATGAGTTGGGTAGTATTCCATCATTTTCTATGCTTTGGAATACCTTTAGTAGTGGTGGTGTTAACTCTTCTCTGAAAGTTTGGTAGAACTCTGCAGTGAAACCATTCGGGCCAGGGCTTTTTTTTTGTTGGGAGTTTTTTGATTACCTTTTCAATCTCTTCTTTTGTTATGGGTCTATTTAGTTGTTCTATCTCTGTTTGTGTTAGTTTAGTTAGGTAGTGTGTTTCTAGGAGTTCATGCATTTCTTCTAGGTTTTCAAATTTTTTAGAGTATAATGTTTGGTAGTAATCTGATATGATTCTTTTCCTTTCAGTTAGGTGTGTTGTGATATCGCCCATGTCATTTCTTATTTTGGTTATTTGCTTCCTATCCTGTTTCTCTTTTTCTCAGTCTGGGCAGTGGTTTATTAATTTTGTCAGTTTTTTCAAAGAACCAGCTTTTGGACTTGTTAACTCTTTCAATTGTCTTCCTATTTTCTAATTCGTTTAACTCTGCTCTAATTTTTATTATTTGCTTTTTTCTCGTGCCTGAGGGTTTCTTTTGTTGCTCTCTTTCTGTTTGTTCAAGGTGTTGGGATAATTCTTTGATTTTGGACCTTTCTTCTTTTTGTATGTTGTGCATCCCTCGCAGTGATTTTGTGTTTCAAAAGAAGGTTTTTTTTTTTTTTTAACAAAAGTTCAAAAAGGGGTTGTATGCATAAATATCATGCTTAGTGTGGGGAGAACTGCTAAATCCAGGTTTTACATGTTTCCAAAACAATATGTTCATTAGCCTAGTGGAAATCATTATGTGGAAAATAAAAACCACAGACTTATTTAGCTATGTCATTCTTCTCAGTTGTTCATAAATTATGTGTAACACTAGTAGATGACTGGGTGTTACAAAAACCACGTATGCTCTAAGTCAAATATTGGAACTGTGACTTCTACAAGTTCCTTCAACCATTTATATATCCTGGTTTTCGTTCATATCTTTTATGACAGTGGTCAAATAATCCCCAAAATGGGACAGTGAAAATTTGGGGCTCTAGCTCTTCTGTCCAGTTTATTGAGGTATAAAGGAGCCCAAAGATCTTAAAAACCTATGGTCTGTAAATGTTTCTTCACCATGTTTATCTTGCTTGAGATTGATCTGAATAAAGATATTTGGCTGAACACCCAAGGCTGTAAACCATACTTCATTGAATTTAAGATGCTATTGTTGTTAAGATATACCATTATTTAATTTAGCACAAAGATAAAAATGTTATAAATTCCTTCTTACTGAAATCACATCCTGATTTTATTGTTGTTGTTAGGTGCCGTTGAGTCAATTCTGACTCATAGTTACCCTATGTACAACGGAACGAAACACTGCCCTGTCCTGCACAATCCTCACAGTCGTTGTTATGTTTGAGCCGATTGTTGCAGCCACTGTGTCAATCCATCTCACTGAGGGTCTTTCTCTTTTTCACTCACCCTCTACTTTACCAAGCATGATGTCCTTCTCCAGGAAATGGACCTTCCTTATAACATGTCCAAAGTATGTGAGACAAAGTCTTGCCATCCTTGCTTCTAAGGAGCTTTTTGACTATGCGTCTTCCAAGACAGATTTGTTTGTTCTTCTGACACCCAGTGGCATATTCAATATTCTTTGCCAACACCATAATTCAAAGGCATCAATTCTTCTTAGGTCTTCCTTGTGTAGTGTGACAGCTTTTGAATGAATATGAGGTGATTGAAAATACCATGGCTTGGGTCAGGCACACCGTAGTCCTCAAAATAACGTTTTTTTAACACTTTAAAGAGTTCTTTTGCAGTGGATTCTCTAATGTAATAAGTCATTTGATTTATTTCTCTTTTTTCTTTCTTAACATTTTATTGTGTTTTTGGTGACAGTTTACACAGGAAATTGGGTTCTCATTTAACAATTTCCATACATAAGTTTCAGTGACATTGGTTAAATTTTTCACCAAGTATCAGCGTTCTTATTATTTCCATTCTGGTTTTTTGGTTTGCCTTAATCTAGCTTCCCTGTCATCTTTGATCTAAGGAAAATATCTACCACTTGGTTTCATTTAGATGATTCTTTAGAGACGCAATCTGTCATTTGGCCGAAAGATGACCTCTGGGAGTGGTATGAGTTCCAAGTTTAAAGGGTATCCCAGGTTGATAATCTCTGGAGATCATCTAGTCTCTACCAGTCCAGTAAGTCTGGCCTTTTTCACCCCATTGTTTGATTTCTTGACTGCTGCTTCCATGGGCATTGATGGGGGATCCAAGGAAAATGAAATCCTTGGCAACTTAAATATTTTCTCCATTTATTATGATGTTGCTTATTGGTAAAGTTGTGAGAATTTTTGTGTTCTTTATGTTGAGGTGTGATCCATACTGAACTCTCTGATCTTCATCAGTATGTGCTTTAAGCCCTCTTCCCTTTCAGCAAGCAAGGTTGCGTCATCTGAATATCCCAAGTAGTTACTGAGTCTTCCTGCAATCCTTATGTCCATTCTTATTCATATAGTCCTCTTCTCAGATTGTTTGCTCAGCATACAGATTGAATAGGTATGGTGAAAGGATACAACCCTGACACATACTTTTTCTGATTTTAAACCATGCAGTATCCTGTAGTTCTGTTCAAATGATTGTCTTTTTGTCTATGTACAGGTTCCACATGAGCACAATTAGGTGTTCTGGAATTCCCATTATTCGCAGTGTTAACCATAATTTGTTATGATTCATATAGTTGAGTGCCTTTCATAGTCAATAAAACACAGGTAAACATCTCTCTGGTATTCTCTGCTTTCAGCCAGGGTCCATCTGACATCAGCAGTGATATCCCTCATTCCACATCCTCTTCTGAATCTGGCTTGAATTCCTGACAGTTCCCTGTCAATGTACTGCTGTAACTGTTTTGAATTATCTTCAGAAAAAAAAATTATTTGTGTTTGATATTGTTCAATAATTTTCGTGTTCTGTTGGATCACCTTTCTTTGCAATGGGTACAAATATGGATCTCTTCCAGTAGGTTGGCCAGGTAGCTGTCTTCCAAGTTTCTTGACATAGATGAGTGGGCACTTCCAGCACTGCATCCCTTGTCGAAACATAGCAATTGGTATTCTGTCAATTCCTGGAGCCTTGTTTTTTGCCAATGCCATCAGTGAAGCTTGGACTTCTTCCTTCAGTAACATCAGTTCTTGAACATATGCTACCTGTTGGGATGTTTGAATGATGACCAATTATTTTTGGTACAGTGACTCTGTGTATTCCTTTCATCTTTTTTTGATAATCCTTGCATCTTTCAATATTTTCCCCATAGAATCCTCCAGTATTGCAACTTGAGTCTTGAATTTTTTCTTCAGTTTTTTCAGCTTGAGAAATGCCAAACATGTTCTTCCCTGTTGGCTTTCTAACTCCAGGTCTTCACACGTTTCATAATATTTTGCTTTGTCTTCTGGAGTCGCCCTTTAAAATCTTCTGTTCACTTCTTTTACTTCATCATTTCTTCCTTGTGGTTTAGCTGCTCTGTGTTCATGAGCAAGTTTCAGAGTCTCTTCTGACATCCATTTGGTGTTTTCTTTCTTGCCTGCCTTTTGGTGACCTTTTGCTTTCTTCACATATGATGTCCCACAACTTGTCTGGCCTTCAGTCTTTAGTGTTCAGTGTGAAATCTGTTCTTCAGATGGTCTCCAAATTCAGGTGGGATAAACTCAAGGCCGTATTTTGGTTCTCGTGGACTTGTTCTAATTTTCTTCAGCTTCAACTTGAACTTGCCTATGAGCAATTGCTGGTCTGTTTCACAGTTGGCCCCTGGCCTTGTTCTGACTATATGGAGCTTCTCCATTGTCTCTTTCCACAGATGCAGTCTATTAGATTCCCATGTATTCCATTTGATTCCTGTATATTCCATCCAGCAAGATCCACATGTATAGTTACCATTTATGTTGTTGAAAAGCAGACATTTGCAATGAAAAAGTCACTGATCTTGCAAAATTCTATCATGTGATCTCCAGTGTTGTTTCTGTCGCCAAGACCGTATTTTCCAACTACCAATCCTTCTTCTTTGTTTCCAACTTTTGTATTCAAATCCTCAGTAATATCAGTGCATCTTTATTGCAAGTTTGATCAATTTCGGACTGCAGAAATTAATAAAAATATTCAATTTCTTCATCTATGCCTTAGTGGTTGGTGCGTAAATTTGAATAGTAGTCATATTAACTGGTCTTCCTTCTAAGCATATGGATATTTTCCTATCACTGACAGCATTGTACTGCAGGATTGATCTTGAAATGTTCTTTTTGATGAAGAATGCTGCACTATTCCTCTTCAGTTTGTCATCCTCAGCATAGTAGACCTTATGATTATCCAATTCAAAGTGGCCAATGCCAGTCCATTTCAGCTCACTAATGCCTAGGATATTGATCTCTATGCAGTCTATTTCATTTTTGACCACTTCGAATTTTTTTGGATTCATACTTCACATATGCAGCTGTTTCTTCTAATTTTGAGTCATGCCACATCAGTAAATGAAGGTCCTGAAAACTTGACTTCATCCGGGTCATTAAGGTCAATTATACTTTGAGCACGCAACTCTTCCCCAGTCATTTTGAGTGCCTTCCAACCTGCTGGGCTAATCTCCCAGCACTATATCAGACAATGTTCTGCTGCTATTCATAAGGTTTTTACATACCAATTTTTTTTAAGAGGTAAATTGTTCTTACTAGGATATCTTCTTCCTAGTCTGTCTTAGTCTGGAAACTCCACAGAAACCTGTCCACTGTGAGTGATCCTGCTGCTTTTTGAAATACTGGTGGCATAGCTTCCAAGATCACAGCCACACACAAGCCACCACGATAGGACAAACTGATGTATGAGTGGTGGAGACAGAGTAGAACTGTGCTATAGTGTTTCCAAGTCTGTGATCTTTACAAAAGCAGACTGCCACATTTCTCCTGTCGAGTGGCTGGTGGGTTCAAACCACCCATGTATCAGTTAGCAGCCCAGCACATTTAACCACTATGCCATCCTGATTTTAGAGTTCTTAAAATATGAAAAAGTGTGCCTCTCCAAATCAGTAAAATATGATACTAAGCAAGTCTATATGGCCCCTGAAGGTATGCTTTGTAATAATATTTTGGGAGACCAAACTGAAAAAGGCACACATGTTCCTAGAGGTAATAGAGATACGAGATTTTACATAGCTGGTTAAGGAATGACTTGTGGTAAGACTATGTTTGACTCAAATTCTGAAAAATGAGCCAAATATCATCTCATGCCTTAACTGGACAAATATAGCTCCCAGGACAGAACATTCATAATCCCATTGGAAGAAAAATTCTCAAGAGAGTATGAACTGGAAATAATCAAACAGAAAAAGTTGTCAGAGGGTAGGCTCTGCTTAACAAATGATTTCCTAGGCAAGATCAGTATATTTGTTTTATTTTGTGTGCTTCCATGCAGAGGTGAAACTTGAAAAATGAGAGCAGACCTATCAGCTATTATGGAATATTATACTACTCCTTCTTGACACATATTTAATTTAAAAAAGTCTATCAGTTTCTTTAATGTCAAGTGAAGAGTGAGTACATGGAGTACATAAACACAGACATTGAATATAACTTAAGAGAGACAAAATAAAGACGTGTTGATGGAGATCAGAAAGCTGAAATTGTAGGTTTTGAGGCAATAGCTTTAATAATACTATTTGCCTTTATGTTGCAAAGGTTGTAAAATACTATCCCATCTTCTAGTCTGATTTTCACAGTAGCTTTTGTGAGATAAGAAATATCGGGGATAAATTTATCATGACCATTTTATAGATGAAGATGCTGAGGGTCATATACGTTAACTGTCTCGCTGCAAAGTTGCTTGATGAATAAATAATAGAGCTGGGTGCAGAATTCAGATCTTCTGGCTCAATATTCTTACCACCCAATCAAGGCAGGAAGCAGAAACAGGATAAAGAGGGGAAAGGAGTGAATGGATGGGAGGGATCTAGGGCCTATCAGAAGATCCAGGAAGTCACTATGTTAATATATCTGGGAAGTAGGGCATTATCAGCAGGGTCAAATGTAACAGAGAGGTAAAAGAAATTTATATCAAATTTATGGACAGTAAAACGTAAGGCAAAATATTTTCCTACATTAATATTGAAGTATGTATGACAGGGAAAGACAGCTTGACCACCCATAACAAACAATTTGTATTATTCTGCAGGGCCCTTCCTAAATATATAATTTGCTTTCTAGGATATCACCATTATCAGCTAAGCAGAGAAATGGATTGTTGAATTTTCATTTCTACCCGTATTCATTCTTTCTTAGGTGAGAGAGTAGTATCATGTATTATTAAAAACCTCTGTAAAACCTTCGTATCCCTTGTGGAATGTCTCTCCTTTGTAGAAAGGTAAAGAAGCATGTACTGGCAGGTGCAGCTGTATAGTAACTTTTTTTTTTTTTTTTTTTTACTATATATCTCCAAGCAGTCAGGAAATAGTCGATGGATTTGTCATCAAAGTATGAAGTTGAAGAATTATTTTTAGTGGATTTACGATTTTTACTACTGAGCTTTCTCTTCTATTTGAGCTACTTACAAAGAAAAATACTAAGCAAGAACAGTATCAAAGGAAACAAAATTATTGATGCTAAAATTATTGCTCATAGACGTGTTCATAAGCATTTGACAGAATGGACACAGTAAATTAATTTGGATATGTATCAAAAGGCAATCACTGAGGTTTTATACTAGTCAAAAAATGAAAATCGTGTTTCATATAATTAAAGTTTAAATTCTGTGCAGATAATTTCTGACAGGTATGATAAAGTAATATCATTATAAGTAGAAATTCAGCTCTTTGACAGTAAGAACTTACCTCCATCAAAGGAGTAAGGAAGTTTCTTTTTGTGGAAGGAAATAACAGGAACTAATTGAACTGCAACTCTCTGATATGCCCTGTAGTATCACAGATCGCTATAATTACTATCAGTGCCATTTAGAGAGATTGGGAGACCTTCGCAAGGATTCACAATTGGTTCTTTATTCTAGTAAAAACAGCATTTGGAAAATAATCAGTAGGAAATGATTTTTGTAAAAACAATAGAAAGAATAATGAAAATCATATTTTTAAAAATCCATATAATCAACCCGTTTTTCCTTCTAACATATCAGAAAAAATAATCTATTTATACATTCTTTTTTGAAATTGTCCTCAGGCCTATCTCATGTTTGAATCTGGGACAGAGTTCATTACCCTATAGTAAGAAACCTAAGTTGTGACATCCTTTCCCCAGCTTTTGAGTATAGAAAATGCAATATTGTGTGAGTTAATAGTTCATTTTATGAATTATTTTCTTGCCTCTGAGAAATTCAGAAAAAGATAGAAGAAAAACACACTATTGTTCAGTTTTTTGTAATATCTCAAGTACTTTGAAGCTGGGAATAGAACAATAGACATTCTAAAAATGTATTTTTTGGATGCCCTCTCTTAAAATCTTGAGTAGAGGATGTATAAAGTGCCTGCCTTTACATCCGTGGTGGAACTAATTGATAAAGTAGACTAAAAAATTCCTCTGAAGTCAGGCCACCAAGCAGCATTTTCAGATACTCAGACCATTGTTCTCCCTCAACCCCGTGAACATGTAAAAAGCAGGAATTATCCTGCAGCCTCTTTTAAAAATGTATCCAGTTGCCTGGAAATTAGTCCCATGTTGCTGTAACAAATTCTTATAAGTTGTAACCATGTTAGAAGAATGGAATGTGATTTAAATGATGACAAAGCAGATGGTTTCCTTTTCAGCAGTTGGAAGGAAAGATTAGTAACTGACTTCTTGGTTTCAAGATTCGACTCATTCAAGTTAATTTTACTCACACTGAACTTCTTTGGCGATGTTATAAGAACAAGATAAATGATTTTTATCTTTTATCTTAGATACATAAGCCTTTCTGGCATGTGCAGATTTTTTTATTAAAATGTTTCATTCCTTCTTCTTTCCCAGTACATTTCAGTTAGATTCCAATAGTTACAAACAAATTTAATAGGAAAAAAGCAACCCTCAGGTAATTTATTATTTACTGAGTGCCCCAGAACAATGTGTTAATGGATGGCAACATGTGAGGAACTGGCATTTTAATGAAATAAATAGATCTCTAAGTGTACTGGGAAAGAGAAATGCCCAGATATGAAAATAAATGTGTTGCAGCATAATGAAGGGAAAGATGAGTTTTATAGTTTGGAACAGTTTATGGATGTAAATTGGATATAATCTTATTTTGTCTTTTGTGATACCAGAGCTATAGCTAAAGCATTATCACTTTTTTCTATGTTCTTTTTAAACTTTATGTTATCCTTATATCCGAGTTGATCTAAAACTCAATGTTCATGTAGTTAAGCCTTTTAATCCAGAGTTAATGAATGAATCTATATTTTGTGGAGGGAGGCTAAGCAACTCCTTTTCATATTTGCTAACTTTTACAACCCTTGTTATGCCTTACTGTAAGTATGCTTGCAATTAAATCTCATCTTCCTTTCTATTCTTCAGAATTCTAGGCTAAACCCTTAAATAATTATAAAACCATGCAGTCTAAATAATTGTCTATTTCTTGTCTTCTACAATCTCATTTTCTAGTCCTTTTAATAGAAATGAAAGTTACATATAAGGACTAAAGATGTGTGATTTCAAAAACTTAAGCTTGTCCAACTGATTAGATAGCTGGCTTCCAGTGGCAGATTTTTTTTTAAGCCTAAACTACTTAGGGAAATCATGGTTTATCACTTACGATAGCCTATAGAGCAGGAAGTCCCTCAAGTTCATTCATAGTTGCTAAATTCCAGAATTGGTACAGGGTTGATTTTTACATTGACACCGAGGTAAGTTACAGTTGTGATGGGGGATTTGAACTATTTGGACAGCTGTTGGAAATGTCATTCTATTAATAGCAAGACATGTGTCTGACTTTGCCTACCATTCCCTTCCTTCTCTACTACTTACTAACTATAAGATGACATGTTCACTGTCTCCCAAGGCTTTTATCACTTCTAAATAGTTCTTGTTTTCTTAGTTAGAATTTGGACAAGAGAAATTGTTCTTTCTTATCATGGTTTTCTTTTCTGAGAGATGAAATTGCCAAGAGTTCAAGTCTCCAAACTCAGGTGAATTTTATCTCAGGACATGGGTGGAGAGGGGAGGGGAAACTAAAAACATATTCATATTATTTCAGAAGCAGGATCAGTAATCTTAAATGGGAGAGGTGCCAGAAGCCTGGAGATAGGAATTTTGTTTTTTAATCTTAAAGAGTTGCTTTACAAAGTTTTCCAAGATGTAAATATTTTATAACATGTTGGGAACAAAACGCGTAGTTGCTTAAATAACTGCACTAAAATAATATCAATTAATATATCTAAACCTGTTTCCCACAGAAATAGAACAGAAACTCACTGAACAGAGCTTACATAGTTCATCTTATCTTTGTTTTTTAACATCTTTTTTTAAAGTCCCATTTTCTTTTCCTTGACTGTATTTTCTTCATAAGTTATCTTGGTTTTTTTCCCCCTTAGAACAAAGTTGAAGAGCAAGCTATGCAAGGAGGACAGCAGGTAAGAAAACACCACACCACCACCAATGACAACAAAAAAACTATTGAGAATTAACAGAAAAAAAATAATTAAAATTTGTCATAGCACTAAGGACCAAAGTATGATGAGACAGATGTACTCAGCTTTACAATTTCGTGGTTCAAAGTATAGTTGATAAATTCCTTCAAAATTGGAACTGTTAACAGCTGTCTGGAATGTGAGAAAAAGTGAATCAAATTGGATCTTTTCAGTACAACAAATATCCAGATGGAGACATCTGGATGACTAATTGGTTCACTTTGCTTGGGGACTATTTTACTTCTGTTTGTGTAAAAATTCTAGCACCTGATCTTTTTTGGCCCCAGGCTTTTGGGTGTCATGGTAGTTGGATATATTGTCACCTCCCTTCTCTTTTGTACTGTTTAAGCTGTGTGTGTGTGTGTGTGTGTGTGTATAGTATGGTTTATAATTTGTCCAAGTTATTCTTGAACGAGATTAAGCTTTTTTCTGTTTTTGCTACAGTGTATAAAAGTTTCTAAATAGTGAACATTTTCCTTTTTTAAAAAATTTTGTGTATGTGTGGGTGGGGAGTATTTCTGTTTACCAGAAATTTTCTTATCATTAATTTACCATTGTACTAAAGGTATGTTTTGCAAGTGAGAAGAATTTGCAAGTGAGAGCATAGAAGGACTATAAAAGCATGAATGTATTTTATCAAAGGGATACTGATTTGTCCATATTCAGCCACAACACTTAACTGAAAAGAATCATTAAATGTGATTAGCCAAAGCAGGTATGGAAAGGACACTCAGTGATTCATATGTGAATTGTTTGGTAGGAGTGGAAAATCAACTTATATTATTTATATGTGTGAGTTCTCAATTTATGGATTAAAAAAATCTGTCATTATAATCCTTGGTAGGCTTAAATTGGATATGTAAGCCCGTATTTAGAAAATCTGTTGATCCCTTACTAGCGGTGAATAAGATCGTAATCTTGAACCTAGCCTACATTTTGAAGTTTCTTGGTTTAGCTACTTTAGGGGATTGATATGAATTTCCTCCTGAGGTCTGATATTCTTAAGGGGTAAATATTTTTCTGGTTTTAATCACTTTCAAACTACTCTTACAGTGTATTTTTTTAGTATCTGTAGTAGTACCCATAGAAGAAGAAAACAAATATATTTGCAGTTGCAAACTAAATATTGTCAAATTTAGAGTTTTCAAGTGAAATTTTACCAACATGCTGTTGTGAGTTAATCTTATCTTGGACCATCACATACTTTTGTTTGTGTACAGAGTCATTTTGTAGGCTCCTTTTCTCTCATATTTTGGTTATCGCCACTTCTCATAGTGAAAAAGAAGGAAAAAAAATTTTAAAAAAAGCTCTGTGCCCTATAATCTTCTTAAAACCAAACAGTAGTTTCTCTTAACTAGTAAAAAATGTCTACCTAGAGCATTATGCTCTTTTAAGAACTATCTATATGGGATCGAAGTGACAACAGCAAATCAAAAGATTAAAAACTTCAGGGGGCAGTGAGTTTATGTTAATTGGGGAAGAATAACTCAGAAAAGGAGGGTGAGAATGGTTGTACAACTCCAAGAATGTAATCAATGTCACTGAATTGTACATGTAGAAATGGTTGAATTGGTGTATGTTTTGCTGTGTATATACTCAACAACAACAAAATAATACAAAAAACAGAGGGATAAAACAAACAAACAAACACTGTTGCCTTTATCTTTGTCACATGTCAAAAAAACTCAGGTTTCTCATTATTCTTGTAGATTATTCCTTTTTAAGATGGTAAAAAAAAAACCCACTGTGGAGCTTTGAATTTATTCTTTGTTGCATCTACTTACCAACAACTAACCGTTTTAGACAAGATAAATGAAAATGAATGAAAGGAGTAAGAGGATAAAGCAGTAAATGTTTATTGGTTAATCGATAGGCGCATGTATGATACATATGACATATATATGTATGTGTATATATGTATACACATTACTGATATGAAAGGTATGTAGCATACAATTTACAAATAATAATAAAATATATGACACTCTATATATAAATTCCATATAGCTAAATGATTCTAAAAGAATGCTTTCCTTTATTTTTGATGAACTCTTGTAGCCAACCTATGGTTACTAGTAGCGAATGAATGTAGCTTCATCATGAATGTTAATTGGTATTTTTATTTACATTAATGACTAACACAAAAGTAAAACAATGAGTATGTATGTTGAAAATTCACTTGTTCTTCAAAAATGTGTGCGACTTCTTTGCTGAATTGAGTGATCCAGAAACCCAGTGAATCAATCAATCGATAGTTTTTGAAATTCAGAAGATTTACTCAACTTTTTATGCTATTCACAATGCAGTAGCTACAGACATGATCAACAAACTTCAACATTTAACCAGCATTATTAACATTTCTCCATCACTTTTTTAAATCTATAAAACCAACAAAACAATAAATCAAACCCTGATTTTGTAGTGTTTGTCAATTTCCATGGCATAAATACTCTCCCTGTGGCTAATTTCAAGCTACCAACATGATGGAGTTGGGAAGAGATGTACAGTAGCATACCACCATACAGATACAATAAACATAAATGATTCAAGAGTACATATAATAATAAAATATGTTAAAATAAAGAAACTGTAAGTTTTGAGCACTTATTCCTTTTGTTTTTAATATAATTTATTTAACTGTATTAATTTATTTTTTTTAAATAATGGCAGTGTTTAATAACCAGCTTGAAAAATTCCTGACAATCAACCGTCTCAAGACAGTAAGAGGCAACTTTAGTACACCACTGGAAAGTAACTACTGACATTAATTCATTAAGAATTTGTAAGTGGTTCTGGATGTTACCAAACGTATTGAGACACTGAACATCATTAATCATACAGAGGAACTCACTGTGGGAAAGTAGCAGTTGTTAAAATGATTTCAGCTTATAAACTTGCCTGAAAGCAAAGGTTTGCTTACTGAATAGTATCTCTAAAGATACTAATATCAATTATTTGTGGTGTTTTTAAGGCATCTTTCTGTGCTGAATATTTAATAATTTTTCACAGTATATATACCATTAAATATTATTAAAAAAAAAACTTGTTTCTGTTGAGTTGATTCCAACTCATTGACCCTACAGGACAGAATAGAGCTGCCCCATAAGGTTTCCAAGGAGTGGCTGGTGGATTCGAACTGCCCATCTTTTGGTTAGCAGCTGAGGTCTTAACTACTGCACTACTAGGGCTCCCACTAAATATTATAGGAATAGGAAACATCAAGATGGGAAAACAAATAAAGAAGAAATGGGGAATCTGTCCTGGATAGGGTTGGATCATGGGGACGGTAATAAGGAGGCATCATCTCAATAGTAACCCTGAAATAGGTTATTTCCAGGTGCACTAGTTTTCTATTGGTGCCATAATAAATTACCACAAACTTGCTGCCTTACAACAATACAAGTTTTTTATGTTACAGTTCTGTAGTTCAGAAGTCTGACCTGAGTCTCACTATGCTAAAATCAGGTATCAGCAGGGCTGCTTTTCTTTCTGGATGCTTTAGGGGAGGAAGAATCCTTTTCCTTGTTAATTCAGGGTGTTGTTGAACGCAGTTCCTAGAGGCTGAGGTCCCTATTTCCTTGCCAGCTGTCAGCTGAGGGTGGTTCCAGCTTCTAGAGATTATCTGTGTTCCTTGGCTCGTGGAAACCTTCTTCCATCTTCAAAGCCAGTGATGGCATTTAGAGTCCCTCTCACACTTGGAGTCTCTCCTGCCTCTTCTTTCATTATGACATCCTCTGACTTCCTTTTCTGCCTCCCTCTTCCACCTTTAACAGTCCATGTTATTACATCTAGATGTCTAGATGTCTTAAGATCAACTGATCAGCAAAGTTAATTCCAACTACAATCTTAATTTCTTTTTGCCATGTAACATGACACATTCATAGGTTTCAGGGATTAGAATGTGGACATCTTGGGGGGGGGGGTATTATTCTGCCTACTATACCAGAGCTTTTTTCTAGACAAGGTTTGAAGTCACCCTCCTTTATTTCTGCTTTTAACCCTTTAGATGTTAAGGGAAGGTGCTCTACCACCCCTTTTCTTTCCATTTATCCTCCAGGAAGGTCTGTTCTTAGACATTTTCTACACCGTGGTTAAAAGCTTTGCTGCTAACCAAAAGAGTGGCAGTTTGAATCCAACAGCTGCTCCTTGGAAACTCTATGAGGCAGTTCTACTCTGTCTTATAAGGTTGCTATGAGCTGGAATCGACTAGAGTGCAACAAGTTTGGTTTGGTTTTACCCACTAAAGACCCACTGCCGTTGAGTCGATTCTGACTCATAACAACCCTATAGGACAGAGTAGAACTGCCCCATAGAGTTTCCAAGGAGTGCCTGGCGGATTTGAACTGCCGACCTCTTGGTTAGCAGCTGTAGCACTTAAGCACTATGCCACCAGGGTTTTCCGATTTGGTTTTAGTAAGTGTAAATGATAAATGACTAAAAGCTAAAGTGCTCATAGGGAAGCTACATCATGAAAGGATAAAGAACTTGAACAAGCACTGAATGGAATAAGAAACTGACAGAGAATGGAACAAGGACAGCTACGGAGTGGCGGTCCCCTACTAGCTAATGTGGCATGGATTTGCCACCTTGGACCTAACCCACCAGAACGGTGGACAGAGAGTATGGAAAGGCAGCTTCACGGAGCTCCCAACTAGAGGCAGAGCACCCGGTGACCAGGGATACATGCTTTCCTACCCTGCACCCAGCCTTCTTCCCTCTACACAGCCTCCGCTACTTTCCAACTAGCCACAGTTGCTAGGCCAGAGAGACACCCTCTCCAGCTTTTACCCCAAGCAGCTGGTTTTTAATCCTAATTTTACTACTATGTGACCTTGGGAAAGTCAGTTAACATCCTTGATCTTCCGTTTCATCATCTACTAAATAGGAATCCAATAGATTCCTTGTAGCACTACGGTGAGGGTTAAAAAGAGCATAAGTAAATCCTGACTCCAGTGCCTAGCACGTAATAAGCCAAAAAAATAAACCAGTTGCCATCAAGTCAACTCTGACTCCTTGTGATCCATAGGGTTTTCAGTGGCTGATTTTTCAGAAGTAGATTTCCAGGCCTTTCTTCCAAGGTGTCTCTGGGTGGACTTGGACCTCCAGTCTTTTGGTTAGCAGCCAAGCACTTAACTGTTCACACCACCCAGGGCCTCCTAGCACGTAATAGGTGTTCAATTAATGATACTTCTTATTATTACTATTATCTTTTTTTTTTATTTTTTTACTATGTTGCATTTGAAGTAAATTTCATTCCGTTCTAGGTCATCAGTTATGTACCATGCCTACTATACTTATGGCCAAATGATTTTATTTTACAGGTGAAAAAAAAAACAAAGTACTGGGTTCTAGCATTAATGGATCTAATTTCCATTACGGGAATATCTAATCTAGTGTAATATGAAGAGGGAGTATTTTGGGTTCTAAAACATATTTACATTAATTTCTCTATTGCTGTAAGATTTCTGGGTGTTCTATACTCTGATATTGTGAGAGCATATAAAACCTAGAGGATTCTGCCAGATAGTTCTCTTACAGGATAGTATTGCTATCTTCACATCAGTATTAATTGAATGCTCACTGCGTGAACTAGGTAATGATGAGAAAATCACTAACCTTCAGTTTACCCATATGTTACTCCCTCTTGATATTATTGGAGCCCTGGTGGCACTGTGGTTAAGAGCTTGACTGCTAACCAAAAGGTTGGCCATTTGAATCCACCAGCCACTCCTTGGAAACCCTATGGAGCAGTTCTACTCAGTCCTATAGGGTCTCTATGAGTCAGAATTGACTCAACAACAAATTTTTTTAAGTTCATATTATTGATATGCTAAGAATCTTAGTTGGGCCATTGGTGGTTCAATGGTAGAATTCTCACCTATGAGGGAGCCCTAGATTTAATTCCTGGCCATTGTACCTCATGTGCAGCTACCACCCATCTGTCAGTGGAGGCTTGTGTGTTGCTACAATGCTGAACAAGTTTCAGCTGAGCTTCCAGACTAAAATGAACTAAAAAGAAAACCTGGTGGTCTACATCAGAAAATCAGCCAATGAAAACCTTATGAATCACAATGGTCCGATTCACACCTATCATAGGGATGGCAGAGGACTGTGCACAGGACTGCCATGAGTTAGGGGTCTACTCGAAGGCAGCTGCTGCTAAGAGTCTTAGTAAAATGCTTTCTCCAGAGGATAGTAAAGGGTAGCTTACTTTGTGGGCTATGTGGATTGTATTTGATCATGAAAACCTGCATGCTACCTTTGACTTTAAATGTTTCTACTAATTAGGTATCTCATGTAGAATTAGTTATCAAGCCCTACTAATTTTTCTTTTGTGGTTTGTTTTGAATCCAACTCTTTTTTTCCATTTCTACTAATGAGGTTCAAGGTGTGGCTGTGCTAACTACTAATTAATGTAGAACAGAGATGGTAGTCATGAAAACCCGGTAGGCTGAGGAATTGTAAGACCCTGTGAGGTGGCTGATGCAGTCCAGGAAGTTTGATGTATATCCAAAGGGGTAATAGTGACCAACAATGGTGATTTTGAAAAGGGAGATATAAGTTGCATAGCTTGTTTCCAGTGGCAAGAACAGACATTTAAATGTCTGAAAATTGTTTGGTAGGATCTAGGAAGATGAAAAGCCTCACCACGTCTCCCTCTTTCTGTTCTCATAGATTGATTCCAAGCCTTAGATCTTTAGGAAAAAAGACTAGTGACAAGAAAAACACACAGGATGAGAGACTATATCTCAGCTTAGCTTTTTGAAAGATCTGTGGAAATTTCCTTTGCTTTCCTAAAAGCAATCTACCATTTTTTTTTCTTTAGTGATACCAAAATTTGAAGGTCTAGGAAGAATAGTAACATTTCTAAGTAAAATTTCAGCCACTATTAGGTAGTTTCTCCCTATAGAGATTAATATGTTGAGTAATTCTGCTATCCCATGGCAACTATTTAATGGGACAACTACCCTTTTGGAGCATAATCAATTCTTTCTAAAAACCAAAAAACCTGTTGCCATCGAGTTGATTCCAACTCATAGTGACCCTATAGGACAGAGTAGAGCTGCCCCATAGGGTTTCCAAGGCTGTAAATCATTGCAGAAGCAGACTACCACATTTTTCTACTGTGGAGAGGCTGGTGGTTTCAGATCTCCAGTCTTTCATTTAGCAGCCAAGTGCTTGTCTTTTTCTGAAATACAGTGTAATGGTTAAGTGCACAGGTTCCAGAATCAGAGTAGCTGAGTTTGAGTATTGTCCTTTTTAAGAGCTTATTTTGTGACCTAAGGAGCCCTGGTGGCACAATGGTTAAGTACTGGGCTGCCACCCAGTGGCTGTACAGGAGGAAGACCTGGCAATCTGCTCCTGTAAACATTAACCAAAACCAAAAAACCCATTGCCATTCAATTGATTCCAACTCATAGAGACCCTATAGGACAAAGTAGAACTGCCCCATAGGGTTTCCAAGGCTGTAATCTTTACGGAGACAGACTGCCACATCTTTCTCTTGTGGAACAGCTGGTGGGTTCAAACCAGCAACCTTTTGGTAAGCAGCTGAGTGCTTAACCACTGCTCCACCAGGGCTCCATTCCATAAAGATTACAGCTTAAAAAACCCTATGGGGCATTTCTGCTCTGTTATATGAGCCGCTATGAGTCAAAACTGGCCCCATGGCACCTCACAACAACAGCACAGGTCTTCCTTAAGCCGACTTGTACTATAGCTAAGATTAAAAAAAAAATCTCTTTAAGCATTTTTAAAGCTTGTATTTTAATGTAATGACAGTTCTATCTACACTATTAAAAAAATACATCAAAAGTTCTTTTGGACTTTTTTTAAATGTATTTTTGAACTTTCCCCTGTTAAATACAAATCTATCCAACCATTGATGATTTCTCACCCTGTCCTCTCCAATTTCCCTCCTCATTAATCTACAAAGCCCCCCCCCCCCGCCCGTACTTCAAGATTGGATGGTGGCAGCTATTAGAAAGAATATAGCCTTTCAGCTGAGGTACCCTTACGCTTTTTTTCATTAATTTTTTTCATGAGAGCAGACTTTAAAAAAGAAAACAAGCCTTTCCATAGAGTCGATTCCAACTCCTAAGAACCCCATGTGTTACAGAGTAGAACTGCTCCATGGGATTTTCTTGGCTGTAATCTTTATGGGGAAGGGGCCCTGGTGGGGATACGGCTAAGCACTCTGCCATAACTGAAAGATGGGCGGTTGGAACCCACTAGCTGCTCCTTGGAAGAAAGATGAGGCAGTCTACTTCCGTAAAGATTTATGGCCTTGGAAACCCTATGGAGCAGTTCTGCTCTGTGCTATAGGTCTCTGAGTCAGAATCTACTCCTCAGAAATAGGTTTGGTTTGAGTTTTTGGAATCTTTACGGTAGTGATTTACCAGGCCGTTTTTCCACGGATTTACTGTGTTGGTTTAAACTGCCAACTTTTAGGTTAGCAGCCAATCACAAACCGCTTGTGCCACCCAGGCTCCTTGAAAAGACAACTGAAAAAAAAAAAAAACATTGCCATCCAGTTGATTCCGACTCATAGCGACCCTATAGGACAGAGTAGAACTGCCCCATAGGGTTTCTAAGGAGTGACTGGTGGATTCAAACTGTCGACCTTTTGGTTAGCAATTGTAGCTCACTGTAGCTCTTAAACACTGTGCCATCAGGGCTCCTGAACAGACATTAGAGCAAACTAAATGGATTTTAAACGTCAGTGATCTATTTGACCACAGAAGGGAAACAACAGGCAGTAAGCAGCCCGTGTCCCTTAGCACATGCTACCAAACTCAGCATTTTAGCACTTGTCACTCAGAAGTACAGGTTATTCTCAATCATAAACCCCCTACAAAAGCCTCATGATATATAATGAGTGTGCCACTGAGCTGTTACTGGAAGCCAACTTATGATCATATGAAAATCTTCATTACCAAATAATTGCCAAAAAGCATGCCATCATGAGTAGACTTGAAAAACAATAAGGCTGAACTCTAATATCTAAAGCTTGTAATCACACTTTGTTTTGACTCAACTTCTTCAGTACAATTATCCTTGTTAAAAAGAAACATTTCACAATATTAAATTTGTGTATGAACTCTTAAGCTTTATTTTCAGATCATGAAGCAGGGAAAGTCTGGCCTGAAAGTCAGATGAGGGTTCCTAAGTGTGGTACAAGTGGAAAGGCTTTTGTAACAGAAAAACAGGAAGAAGGAAGCTAGACTGGGCAATTTTGAGATTGTCTAGTGGGCATTTTCATTACTTATTTGGGATTAAGGGGAAATTTTGAACCAGGTTAAACTAGCAGGCAAGTGCTAATGGGCTAGTTTAGGTTTCCATTTCCAGGAGAGTCAGTAGATCGGGTTGGATTTTTGGTTCCTGGGAAAGTTAGGCATTTGCACGAAATAGAAACTTGGGTTTTGGTTTGCTGATGTGGGGCTCAGCAAAAGTTACTCCATTTTGAGGCTGGTCTATGAGTCGGAATCAACTCGACAGCAATGGGTATAGGTATAGTTAGGTTGGGAGCCCTGGTGGTGCAGTGGTTTTAGAGCTCAGTTGCTAACCAAAAGGTCAGTGGTTTGAACCCACCAGCTGCTTTGTAGGAGAAAGATGTGGCAGCCTGCTTCCGCTGAAGATTATAGCCATGGAAACCTTATGGGGCAGTTCTACTCTGTCCTGTATGGTTGCCATGAGTCAAAATCAACTTGATGGCACAGGTTTGGTATTGGTTTTTTATAGTTAGGTTAACATCCCCGTACTTTCTGCTCTTTATATGCATGTTGTGACAAAGATTGTTGAAATGTGTAAGGTCTTATCTATCAGAGTTCATTGCTTGATATAGCTTATTTCCTATGTGGAAGAAAAACAGCTGTACTTTCTCCAGCCTCATAATGCAATGAAAGGACTTGTTATTCCACTTCAGTTACATACTATATTATTATTAAATGAAGAGGCAGTTCTCTTATTCTTTATTTTATTTGGAAATAGAAATGTGTCATTATACTGTAGATCATCTAGTACCTGATAACTTCAGTTTTCTGACATTTGGCATGATGTCTTTTGTCTTCTGTTTTTATTTAGTTCATAGCATATCTTTGGAAGTACAGTTAGTGTAGAATTGGTTTTATCACTTTCTCTGAACGGTATAGAATCTTAACATGACATCTAGAAAAATATAGCATGGATAATAAATTATTGAAAAGTATACTTTAAGAAAATATATGGTGGCCTGTGCTATTCTGAAGCCCTATTACTTGACTTGAAGCATTTTATTTTAAACTAAATTGACTATTCATGCACCTGTTTATATCTAATATTTGTGGCAACCGCATCTCCAGTTACCATTATAGAATTAGATAAATGCAGTAATAAAATACCCTTGTTCTGAAAGGTGGATTTGTATTGAATATCATCTTAGACTTTATAAAAGAGGTCATTTTCATAAGGACCTAGCCATTTTTCACTGCCAGTCTTTGTGCTGGTGTGTTACTATAGTTTTCAATAACCTGCCTTAATATCTGTAAGTTTAATTATCCTTAAAAAAAAAAGGACACCTGTTCTTAATAAAATCATTGATCATTTGAGGATGTGAAGAGTAAACAAAAATCAATACTTTGCTATATTATCTGGCCTTTGGTGTAAAAAAAAAAAACCCACAATTCACTGTATATTCTGTAAAAGGCTTCTATCTTTATTAGAATCGATTACTTTACGAAAAGAAAATGTATTGTTATTTAACAAATGTGTTTTCTGTTGCAAATCTGGCATTTTGCACCAAGGAGCCAAGATCAATTTACAACATTTAGAATTATCCAAGCTTTAATTGATGTAGAATCACTTGCTTAAACAATTGACCTTTGAAGTAGAAGGTTAAACAGACACAATAAGCATATTTCTTGAGGATGCTTTCAGGATTCAGCTGTTAGCTCCAACAGACTCACACAACGTAGCTAAATATGCACGTTCAATCACTACAAATATTTTTAAATAAAAATATAGCTCCCAAAAATATAATTATTTTAGCTCTATGAAAGTTGTCAGATAACATCATAAAATTTTTTCCTGCCCTCACCTCAGTCCTCTTTCTTCAGTGGGAAGTTAGTGTTGTTTTGGACTATGGGAAGAGGCTACTTTACTGCTAAAGGCAAAGTGAAAAAAAAAATTCAAAATGAAAATTTTTAATTAAATCAGTAAGGTGCACTATTTCTTTGGATAAATCAAAGGTTGGACATTATTTTGATGTAGATTGTACTTTATGGTCAGCATTCTAGACAACATGATGAAATCTATGTGAAAATATTTTGGTTTTGCCTTTTTTTAAAAATATGGAATTATTCGTTTTTTAGCTTTCTCCTCTATCACTACCTTCTTTATCTACAATATAAGCTCCATGACTGCAGGGACCATGACTGTGAAGTTTATTGCAATATTCTAAACATATAGAACAGTATCTGGCACACAGCTGGCACTCAACAGAATTTGTTGAATAAATAAAAGTCAAAAAATTACAAGAAGCATGTGCATTTCACTCTGTATTCATTGGTTAGAATTAATTTTATTCTTTTTTTTTCCTTGATGAAGCAGTAATAAGTATTTAATTGTATTAAATCTTGTGCCTTGGGTGCATATATTCTTAATATTCTGTGTGTTAAAATAGGAAGTACACATAAAGCATTTCTTCTGCATCTCCAAGTAAGATGGCTATGTCAAGGAAAAGCACTTCTGCAGTTGTTGGAGTTGCAAGCTGAACTAGCAGTTGTTTTATATGGAGCACCATTTCTACTTTAAAAAAAAGCAAAATGCCTGACAGACAAATCATGGATATTCACACTTGAGTATTTGGCAAATATATTCTCAAAAATGAACAAAGAGAGCCTGTCACTTCATTTGACAGTATTTACTGCCAATAATAAAATTTAAACTTTGAAGCAAAAATTAGAATTTAGGAAAACTTGTATCCACCACCACAAACTTGACAACTTCTCAATACTCAAAAGATTTTTCTGATAAGATTGATGGTGATTTTTTTTTTTTTTACCAGTTTCAATCATACATATTATTCCATTCACACTTCCTTCCTGGTGTTCCCTGGCCTATTGTTCCAATCTGGACTAAGATGCTCTAGACCAGCTGTAAATGTCATCCTGGAAATTCCCTTCATTGTTTTACTTGGTTGTATTCACTGTTTCTTGAGTCCCCCATGTCTTTCTTTTTTATTCCAATTATGCTGGAGTATGTCCTCCAATAACTTTCTCTAACAAGTTGCTTTCAAATTAAATTTTCTGGATGCTTTCATCTTTGAAATATCTTTCATTGTCTCTCACTTTTGGCTGGATATAGAATTCTAGGATGAAAATAATTTTCTTTAGAGTTTTTAAAGCAAAGCATCTTTTCTAGCATCCAGTGTTATTCTTCAGAAGTCTGACCATAGTCTGGTACTCCTTCCTTTGTGCATGAACTGTTTTATAGTTGTGAAAGCTTTGGGCATCTATTCTTTGTCTACAGTATTCAGCAATTTTATGAAGCTGTGTATAGGTGTAGCTCTTTTTTTTTTTCATTGTGCTGAATATGCCAAATAATTTCCAGTTCTAGAAATTTCTACCTTTTAAAAAATTTTATTGTGCTTCAGGTGAAAGTTTACAGCCAAGTTCATTTTTCATTCAAAAATGTATATACGTTTTCTTTTGTGACATTGGTTGCAACCCCTACAATGTGACAGCACACTCCCCATTTCCACCCCAGGCTCCCTGTGTCCATTTGTCCAGTTCTTGTCCCTTCCTGCATTCTCATCTCGCTTTTGAGCAGGAGTTGCCCATTTGGTCTCGTTTATTTTATTGAACTAAGAAGCACATTCCTCACATGTGTTATTTTTTGTTTTATAGTCCTGTCTAATGTTTGTCTGAAAAGTGTGCTTCGGGAGTGGTTTCAGTTCTGAGTTAGCGGAGTATCCAGGGGTCATAGTCTCAGATTTCCTCCAGTCAGTGTCAGACCAGTAAGTCTGGTCTTTTCTCATGATTTTGAATTCTGTTCTACATTTTTACCCCTGCTCTGTTCGGGAGTTTCTATTTTGATCCTTATCGGAGTGGTTGGTGATGTTAGCTGGGCACCATCTAGTTCTGCTGACCTTAGGCTGGTAGTCTCTGGTTCATGTGGACTTTGAGTCCTTTGGGCTAATATTTTCTTGTCTTTGTTTTTTTTCATTCTCCTGTGCTCTGAGCAGGATGGAACCAATAGATATATCTCAGATGACCACTCATAAGCTTTTTAAGACCTCAGACACTATTTACCAAAGTGGGATGTAGAACATTTTCTTTATGTTATGCCAATTGACCTAGATGTCCCCGGAGACTATGGTCCCCAGCTCCCAGCCACAGCTACCTGATCCCTCAAAGTGTTTGGCTGTGTCTGGGAAACTTCCATGCTTTTGCTTTGGTCCAGTAGTGCTGAATTCCCCTATACTGTGTGTTGTCTTCCCCTTCACCAAAGCTGACAATGTCTACTACTAGTGATTTCCCCTGCCCACTCCTCCCCATCCTTGTAACCATCAAAGTATGCTTTTTTCTGTGTGTAAACCTTTTGTCGAGTTCGTATAGTAGTGGTCTCACACAATATTTGTCCTTTTGTGATTGACTTATTTTACTCAGCATAATATCCTCCAGATTCATCCATGATGTGAGATTTTCATGGATTCATCATTGTTCTTTATCATTGCATAGTATTCCCTTGTGTGTATGTACCATCATTTGTTTATCCATTCATCTGTTGATAGGTATTTAGGTTGTTTCCATCTTTTTGTTACTGTGAATAGTGCTGCAGTGAACATGGGTATGCATGTGTCTATTCGTGTGGTGTCTATTCTATTTCTCTAAGGTATATTTCTGGGGGTGGGATTGCTGAATTTTGTGGCATTTCTAATTTTAGCTTTTTTAGGAGGTGCCATAGCATTTTCCAATGTGGCTGTACCATTTTGCATTCCCACCAGCAGTGCATAAGAGTTCCAATATCCCTGAAACATCTCTGGTATTTGTTATTTTATGTTTTTTTGGATTAGTGCCAGTATTGTCGGAGTGAGGTGGTATCTCATTGTAGTTTTGATTTGCGTTTCTGTAATGGCTAATGATCGTGAGCATTTCCTCCTGTGTCTGCTGGCCGCCTGAATGTCTTCTTTGGTGAAGTGTCTCTTCATATCCTTTGTCCATTTTTTAATTGGATTGTCTTTTTGTTATTGAGGCACTAAAATGTTTCGTAGATTTTAGAGATTAGACCTTTGTTGGATATGTTATAGCCAATTTTTTTTCCTAGTCTGTAGGTTGTCTTTTTATTCTTTTGGTGCAGTCTTTTGATGAGCATAAATATTTAATTTATGGGAACTTGCAGTTATCTAGTTTCTCTTCCATTATTTCTGCATTGTTAGTTATGGTTTGTGTACTATTTATGTCATGTATTAGGGCTACTAATACATTGATGGGTTTTCTAATATTGAAACATCCATGCATATCCAGTATGAATCCCACTTGGCCATAATGTATTATTTTTTGATACATTGTTGAATTCTATTGGCTAGAATTTTGTTGAGAATTTTTGCATCTATGTTCATGAGGAATATTGGTTTGTAGTTTTCTTTTCTAGTAGTGTGTTTGCCTGGCTTTGGTATCATGGTTATGCTAGCTTCATAGAATGAGTTTGGGGGTATTCCTTTCTTTTCTGTGCTCTGAAATAACTTGAGTACTATCGGTGTTAGCTCTTCTCTGAAAGTTTGGTAGGATTCTTGAGTGAACCTCCAGGCCAGGGATTTTTTGTTGTTGTTGTTGGGAGTTTTTTTATTACTGCTTCAATTTCTTCTTTTGTTTAGTCTTTTTAGTTTTTCGACCTCAGTTTGTGTTAGTTTACGTAGGTAGTGTGTTTATACAAATTTGTCCATTTCTTCTAGGTTTTCAAATTTGCTGGACTTCAATTTTTCGTAATATTCTGTTATGATCCTTTTTATATCTGTTGTAATATCACCCATCTGATTTCTTATTTGGATTATTTGCTTCCTCTCCCATTTTTCTTTTGTCAGTCAGGCCAATGGTTTGTGGATTTTGTTGATTTTTTCAAAGAACCAACTTTTGGTCTTGTGGATCGTTTCAATTGTTTTTCTATTCTCTATTTCATTTATTTCTGCTCTAATCTTTATTATTTCCTTTCTTCTGGTACCTGAGGGCTTCTTTTACTGCTCTCTTTCAATTTGTTTAAGTTGTAGGGTTAATGATTTGATTTTAGCCCTTTTTTCTTTTTTGAAGTGTGCATTTATTGCTATCAATTAACCTCTAAGTACTGTTTTGCTGTGTCCCAAAGGTTTTGGTAATGTGTGTTTTCATTCTCATTTGGTTTAGTGTTTTTTTGTTGTTGTTGTTGTTATCCCATACTCGATTTCTTCTATTACCCAGTAGTTTTTAAGCAAGGTGTTTTTCAGTTTCCATGTATTTGATTTTTTTTTCTTGCTGTTTCTGTTATTGGTTTCTATTTTTATGGCATTATGATTAGAGAAGATGCTTTGTATTATTTTGATGTTTTGAATTTTGTTAAGGCTTGCTTTGTGGCCTCAAATGTGGTCTATTCTGGGGAATGTTCCATGTGCATTGGAAAAGAATGCGTACTTTGCTGCTGTTGGGTGGAGTTTTCTGTATATGTTTATGAGGTTGATTTGTTTAATTGTGGCATTTAGATCTTCTGTATCTTTATTGAGTTTTTTTCCAGTTGTTCTGTCCTTCACCTAAAGTGGTGTGTTTAAGTCTCCTACTATTATTGTGGAACTATCTATTTCTATTTTCGGTGCTGTTAGATTTTATGTATTTTGCAGCCTTGTCATCCGGTGCATAGATATTTATTATGGTTATGCCCTCCTGTTGTATTGACTGTTTAATCATTATGTAGTGTTCTTCTTTATGGTGGATTTTGCTTTAAAGTCTATTTTATTGGACATTAATATAGCCACTCCTGATCTTTTTTTGGTTATTGTTTGCTTGATATATATATATTTTTCCCATCCTTTGAGTTTCAGTTTGTTTATGTCTTTGTGTCTAAGGTGTGTCTCTTGTAGACTGTATATAGTTGGGTCATTTTTTAATCCATTCTGCCACTCTCTGCCTCTTTACTGTTACAGTTAGGCCATTTACATTCAGCGTAATTATTAATGAGTTTACTGTTGTCATTTTGGTTTTTTTTTGTGGTGTTGATGGTTTCTCTGTTCCACTTAATTTTCTGCATTGAGTTTTTTTTTTTTTTTTTTTTGCTTATGTATTTCCTTCTCATCTCTTTCATTATTGTTGACTTTGTGTTTGCTTGGCCTTTTTTTTTATTTTGATGGGTAAGTTTGTTAGCTTTCTTGGGGGTTACCTTGAAATTCACCTTTATTTTTCTAAGTTTAAACTAGTCTTTTATTTCTTGATACTGCTTTGACTTCATCTACATGTGGAAGTTCTATGACTACATCATTTATTTCCTATTTTTGTTTTGATATTTTCATTGTTTACGTATTGATGTCTCTCGTTCTCTATTTTCAGTATTTTAGCTTTGTTTTATTTTTGTGAATTCCCTGTCTGGGTTGGCATCTGGTTGATCTGTCCTGTGTCCTAGTTTTGGACTGTTGTCTTGAGTTGTTGGTTCTGTAACCAGAGGGCTACCTTTAATATTTCTTGTAATTTTTGTCTAGTTATTACATATTCCCTTAATTTCTAATTATCTGGAAATGACCTAATTTCACCATCGTATTTGAGAGATAATTTTGCTGGATATATAATTCTTGCCTCCAATTTTTTTTTTCTTCAAGTCTTCATATATGTTATTCCATTGCCTTCTTGCCTGCATGGTTTCTGCTGAGTAATCAGAATGTAGTCTTATTCATTCTCCTTTGTAGGTGACTTTTTGTTTATCCCTAGCTGCTCTCAGGAGTCTTTCTTTGTCTTTAGTTTTGGCAATTTTGATTATGATATGTCTTGGTGACTTTTGGTGTTTATCTTGTATGGGGTTCGTTGAGCTTCTTGTATAGATATCTTCTTGTCTTTCATGATGTTAGGGAAGTTTTCTGCCAGTAAATCTTCGACAGTTCTCTCTCTGTTTTCCATTATCCCCCTCTGTTGTAATACTCCAGTCACTCATAGGTTTTTCCTCCTGATAGTATCCCACATAATTCTTAGGCTTTCTTCATTTTTCTTCATTCCTTTTTCTGATTTTTCTGAAACAAATTGGTGTTGGGGGATTTATCTTCAATCTCACGAATTCTAATTCCTTTGTGTCAATTCTGCTTCTGTGACCTTCTATTGAGTTACCTAATTCTGAAATTTTATTGTTAATCTTTTGGATTTTTAATTCCTGTTTTTGTACAGTTTCTAGCAGCCTGTTTATTCTGTTGTTTTGTTTCTGTATTGTTTTCCTGGATTCTTCTATTGCTTTATCTGTGTGTTCCTTGGTTTGGTCTATGTTTTGCCTGATTTCCTTCTGGATCTCTTGGAGAACTCTGTATATTAGTATTTTTACTTCTTTATTAGGTAATTCCATTGCCTTATCTTCCTGTGGAAGGTTTTCTGGTTCTTTATTTTTGTTGCTTGCTGGAGCTATCTTGTCCTTCTTCTTTATGTGATTTGATATTGACTGTCGTCCCCCAGGCATCAATAAGTTATTATATTTATTTATTGTATTTGTTTTTTGCATTCTGGATTTTTTTTTTATATATGCAAGTAGGCTAAGCATGTGTGCTACTCTGTTCATTAATCTGACCTTGCTGAAGCTCTTACTTCCTGTCTCCAGGTGGTCAGAGCAGCTACTAGGTATGTGAACCCAGGAATCTGTTCACTGCTTTTGTGAAGGTGCTGAAGATATAGGTGGTGTTTTTAGTGAGGTGATGAACCTGTCCTGCTGGTTACCTGACTGCGGGTTCAGGGGGTGTTCTCCCTGGGGATTGGGTTTGGTGTTGTGTGTGTGCCCTATCATTTACTGGTTGTTTGGGGTACAGGTGCCCAGGTCATAATTCACTGTTTGGTGCAGAGTCTCACCTACAGTCCTGGGTGGGCAGAGCACATAGGACTGTTTGGAGCAGGCACAGGTCTCTGGTTGTAGTGAGGGGAGATGTGGTGGGGCAAGACAGGGGGCTGTTGGGTGCCCCCAGGTACCTGGATGGAGGATATGCCCCTGTCCACTAGAGTGCATAGTGGAGGTGGGTAGTGCAGCCAGTCCTTAGGTACCCAGTGCCGTTGTCTGGAGGGATTGAGGGGTACTACTAATTCTCACCAGGGAAACCATGGTGGGATAGTGGTTAAGTGCTACGGCTGCTAACCAAAGGGTTGGCAGTTTAAATCTGCCAGGTGCTCCTTGGAAACTCTATGGGGCAGTTTTACTGTGTCCTATAGGGTTGCTATGAGTCAGAGTCGACTTGACGGCACTGGTTTTCCTAATTCTTAGGTCCCTGTCATCGGTGGCTAGATGGAGTGGAGGGTACCACCAACCCTCAAGCCCTTGGTGTGGGTGGGTGAGACCCCTTCTTAGGGGGTGGGGTGATATCAAATGTCGCAAATCTACACTTCCCACTGGGCTGCTGCATGAGAAAGTCGCTTCAGTTGGAAGCCTTGCCCATTTTATTCTAATGAGGGAGTGCCAATCTGGGTTGGCTGGCAAGGCACTAGTGTAGGTGATCAGCGAGGGTGAAGGGCACTGCAAGACCATGAACCCCCCTATGTGAGTAGCTGGGCGAAGGGTTGGGTGCCTCCAGACCTGGCTGTGAGATCCCAACATAGGGAGTGTGGCAGTGTTGAATGCCTCCAGACTGGTTTAGGAGTGTGGAGGGGGATGGATGAAGAGAAACCAGTGCTCCTGGGCTGTGGAGCTCTGGTGGGGGAAGGTTATTGTGTGCGCACAGTGGGTTGGGAGCCTGCACTTAACTTTCATAGATATGTTGTCACTCCTTTTTGGTTCTAGAGGTGCGTGCAGATTTGCTGCTGCTTAGCTGCATCAGATGGGGTGGGTTTTGGCTTGGGATATTGCTGCTTGCCTCTATTTGTGTGTGCTGTGCAGACTCAACTAACAGAACCCTGTTGGTTCCATGATCCATGATCCCCTGTTTCTGTTGGTCTTTGAATTGTTTCTCCTTTCACCTGTCACTCAGCCTCGTTCTTCAGCCTTGTCTTTGATGCTTAGGGTACCTAGATTGTCTTATATATCCATTTCACTTGAATTCACTTGTTTCTTTCAGGACTTTGTTGTAAGCAGGACTACAGAAAACATCTGACTATTCCGCTATCTTGGTCCCACCTCCTTTTATTCTTTTTTTTTTTTTAAAGACATCTATTCATGGTCATGGTCAGAACCTTATCCTCTATTATGGCATGGAAATTCCATAATAGATGGAATAAGGTGAATTTTCTTTATAAATTTTACTGTGTTTTAGGTGGAAGTTTACAGTGCATATTAGTTTCTCATTCAAAAATTTATACAAAAATTGTTTTGTGACATTGGTTGCAGTCTTTGCAATGTGTCAGCACTCTGCCCCTTTCCCCTTAGGTCCCAGGTTCCCCTTGTCCATTAATCCAGGTTTCTTGTCCCTTCCTGCCTTCTCATCTTCGCTTTTGGATAGGGCTTGCCCATTTGGTCTCATATGCTTGATTGAACTAAAAAGCACATTCCTCACGTATGTTATTATTTGTTTTATAGGCCCATCTAATCTTTAGCTGAAAGGTGAACTTCAGGAGTGGCTTCAATTCTGAATTAGCAGGGTTTCTGGGAGCCATAGCCTCAGGGGTTCCTCCAGTCTCTATCAGACCAGTAAGCCTGGTCTTTTTTGGTGAATTTGAATTTTTGTTCTACATTTTTCTCCCAGTCTGTCCAGAACCTTCTACTGTGATCCCTGTTGGAGCAGTCAATAGTGGTAGCCAGGCACCCTCTAGTTCTGGTCTCAGGCCAGTGGAGGCTGTGGTTCCTGTAGTCCATTAGTCCTTTGGACTAATTGTTTCCTTTAGTCTTTGGTTTTCTTCACTCTCCTTTGTTCCTGATAGAAAGAGGCCAATAGCTGTATCTTAGATGCCCACTCACAAGCTTTTAAGTCCACAGATGCTACTCAACAAAGTAGGATGTAGAACATTGTCTTTATGAACTATGTTACGCCAATTGATACAGATGTTGGTTGTGTATAGATTCCCTTTATTATGTTGAAGAATTTCACTTCTATTTCCTATTTTATTGAGAGTTTTTATCAGGAATGGGTGCTGAACTTTATCAAATGCCTTTTCTGTGTCGATTGAGATGATCATATGATTTTTTTCTTTTGTTCTATTTATGTGGTGGATTACATTGATTCGTTTTCTAATGTCAAACCATTCTTACATAAAAAAAACCTCTGGTATGAATTCCACTTGGTCATGGTGCATTATTTTTTGATACGATACTGAATTCTACTGGCTAGAATTTTGATGAAAATTTTTACATCTATATTCATGAGATATACCGGTAATTTTTTTGTGTGTGTGTGGTGTCTTTGCCAGGCTTTGGTATCAGGGTTATGCTGGCTTCATAGAATGAGTTTGGGAGTATGCCTCTTTTTTACGCTCTGAAATAGTTTGGGTAGTACTGGTGTGAGCTCTTATCTAAATGTTTGGTAGAATTCTGTAGTGAAGCCATCCGTCATACAATTATAAGGAGCATGTGCATTTCACTCTGTATTTATTGGCCAGAATTAATTTTATGCATTTTAAGACATCTACTCAAAGTCAGAATCTTATTCTCTGTCATGCCATGGAAATTCTTCTTCCTAGTGATATAGGGTGAAAATTCAATGGACTAATATTTACTGGAGAATAGGCGTTTTGAGTTCAGAAGTCGTTATTGAATAATTTTCTAAGATATACTGACTTCTGGAGCAAAGAGGAATGAAAACCTGCATAGTTTCCAAAGTTTCAGATAAAAATAAAGAATTAACCAAACATTTGCCTGATATTGCTCATCTAGATAGGTGAAAGTTTTTCCTCCTATTTTCATTTTGATGTTTGGTGTGATGTAGGTATAGCTATGGAGTTTTTGTATTGTAACATTTAAAAACTATTCACCTGGCTTCATCGTTTTTTAATTTTTTTATGGGTTTCCAATTGTATATTGTAATTTTCACTTTATATAGATGTTAGATAGATAAACCCACCAAACCCACTGCCGTTGAGTTGATTCCGACTCATAGCAACCCTATAGGACAGAGTAGAACTGCCCCATAGAGTTTCCAAGGAGTGCCTGGCAGATTCAAACTGCCAACCCTTTGGTTAGCAGCCGTAGCTCTTAACCACTACACCACCAGGGTTTTCCGTTAGATAGATAGGCATGTATAAATGTATATATGTACTATAGGTATATCTAGAGCCCTGGTGGCAGAGTGATTAAGAGCTCAGCTGTTAACCAAAAGGCTGGCAATTCGAATCCACCAGCTAGTCCTTGTAAACCCTATGGGGCAGTTCTCCTCTGTCTTATAGGGTTGCTATGAGTTGGAATCGGCTCGATGGCAACAGGTTTTATAGGTGTGTGTACATGTATATATACATATTTGTATGTATATATGTGGGTGGGTATGTATATATAAATATATGCACACATACATACACATGCACATACATACATATATTTGGTTTTGTAGTACCATGAATGGAATTTACTAATCCTCACTACCTGTATTTATAGAAAAGCTAAGTGTGCATGAATTACGAAAATGCCTTTACTGTAAACCATAGCCTGTTACTCCTGTGGAGATACCAAAACACTAATTATGTAGACATCATTAAGCAAAGGAAAATAGACCCTATACCTTCCAGTTACCTTGAAGACTAAGCAAGAGCTTTACTTTTCTCCTATATATGTCCATAACCTGTTATTGACTATTCAGTGCTATTCAGTTCTCACACTTGTGGCAACAGACATTGCTTTCTTAGCACTTTGAAAAACTCACCAACTGCAAAACCCCTGGATTTGCTCAAGTCCATCACTTCAGTATTCATACCTGCTTCCAATAGCAGTCATCAGAAAAGCATGAAAAAGCACTGAGATATTTTAAATATGCTGTAGCATGAAAATTCATGAATGTATTTTAAAACTATATAATTGTTTTGGAATATACACTCTTCTGAAACCCATAATTAAGTTCATAATTCAGAAAACAAAAATGTTAAATCAATAGTATAGGTATGGCTCAGTGTCATTTAAAAGATATTACCCTTAACATGATTATTAATAATTTTTCTCAGGGATTCAGCCTCCCTCTGATTAAGTTATAGTAAATTTCCATACTATGATCTCTTCTCTGTCACATTACTTTGCCAAAAATCATTCTAGATTCCTGTACTATCTGTGAAAAATCTAATCTGTGTAATCCACCTTTGATAATTTTTCTCCTTTACTTTCAAGGATATACTAAAGAAAAGCCTGCTTTTTTTAAATGTCAGAAGTTATTCCGTTAATAACTTTAGCCTCTCAGAAATCAATGTCAGTTTTTTAAATGGAAGGCCATTAGCTATAGGAATGTTAAACTCTCAGACACTGATTCTACTTTATGAATGGAAAAGTCATTTTACTTAGTCCTCTACCCCTTCTCCGCCCATGTTTGTTTTAAATATAGAGCTTCGAGCTTCTAATATCATTTACTCAGTGGTGTTAGTATCCTAATAGTTTACTCCTAAAAGAAAGAATTTGTATGTCTAATGGTACAGATTTGTTATGTACAGTATATTCAAATTTACTGAATAGCTCAATAAGATTTTTTTTATGTTGAGCAGAAATTCTTATCACCCGTTCATTTTTCTCTTAATACATTTTTCTCTATCTTTTATGTATCTTTTAATTTACTTTAATTTTGATCATTATGCCAATTTTGTCTATGACACATATTTGATTTCATATCAGTTGTTACCCAGCACCACCCTTATTCCCACTCTGACACCTGCATAGGCACTATGCATAGCTCTACAAACACTTCCATTTCCTGATTGAGCGCCATTTGGCTGATTTTGGCTAGCTGTAGTACAACCCACACCAGGAGGTTGAATATTTTAGATGGAGATTGTGGGTGATTGTTTCCTCAACCCTTGCACTGGTTTTCATTCTGGAGTGTAGAGTGAAACAACTCTACTACTGACTCGTCTGAATACGTTGTGTTTTCTTGGAAATAACCTCCATTTGAAACTCACTATGCAGCCTATTTAGGTAATGTTGTCCTTTCAAAGATTCTGAAGTGGATATACAAGTGGAAGAAATGTGTTGTGCGCATATGGTAACTTCTCAGTCAACAAAGAGGAATCACAAGAGTTATTCTCTGAGCTTAGTTTTTTTTTTATATTTTCATTAGAGACTTAGCTAAGGAATAATGAGTAGGCTCATTTATTATTATGATAATGCCAAACTCTAATGTGTTGGGGTGTGATTCACTGGTAGTTCATGAGAATATAGAATGAGAATTCAAAATGACCCTTATTTAATGTAAATTGAACATTTCAGTGGCATTTCATTATGGGCTTCTGTGGGGAGATGGAGAGAGGCATTTTAAGAAAGAATTTTATGGCTTTATTAAACTCGTTGCCCTCCAGTTGATTCTGACTCACAGCGACCCTATGGAACACAGTAGAACTGTGCTATAGGGTTTCCAAGGAGTGGCTGTGGATTTGAATTGCCGACCTATGGCTGTTGTTAAGTAAATGTTTTATTGGAAATCAGTTTTCTTTTCTTGTGTCTGCTTTTGAATGCCATGCAAAAATGGGGTATAAAATATATCAAGTGTCTCAAAGGAAATGTGTATACATTATGATATTGTACATTATGTATTTTAAAGTAATTTTCAAATATTATTCCCTTTCATCAGCTTAATAATTGTATGAAGTAGGGCAGGGTTTGTTGTTTCTATTTGACAGACTGATAAACTGAAATTAGTAGCTAAATAATTTGCTCAAGGGTAAAGAGTTAGGTGGTGGGAAAGGTAAGACTAGAAAATGTGTCTATTTACATTTTGTGTTAGTCATCATTCATTCATTCATTGAGTAACAACTTTTAGAATCTCCATATGTCAGGCATTGTCCTGGATTCTGGAGCTATGTGAGGCAAAAATGTTCATGGTTCCTGCCCTTAATGAGCTTATACATTCCAGAAATATGAAGACTGCCATATAATCAACTAAAGACTTATAAAACACTGCACATAGTAGAAATGTTGGGTAAAAAATCAAAGATATAGTTTGGCATGAAATATATAACAAGGGAATGGTAAAATTACATGTTATATTAATGGTAATTAGTATGATTATTGTTAATTAAATATTATATATAACATGCTTGAGAGAAGGTCATGAGAAGTATTTGATTTAAAAAGCACGTATATGAAAAGGTATTTAAGGACTAGTTGTTAATGCAAATAGGGGTGAAGGAATTAGGAGGCTATATTAAAGAGTATTTTGGAAAAGAAAAACTAATAAGATGACATTGTTTACTACTGAGGGATAAAAGGAATGCAGAAATGGTGAAAATCATGAAATTGTGGTCAGTGATTTTGTCATCAAAGCAATATATGGAAGATAAAAATGTGGATAAAGAAGTAAATTATAAATGATAAGGAAAGGATATTTTTTCAAAGGAAACGAATATTTGTTAATGACTTTTTTAGGTCTTGCAAATAAGCTGTGCTGGAAAAAGGAAGAAAATAAATATATAACAATATTTTCTTTAGAAATATTTCTGTTTTTGTGTATTTAAATTTAAAACTTTCAGGCTGTCATCTTTGTGATATGTTGATTATTATTGTCATAATAATGAGGGTGGTCATGATAATAACAAATAACACATACGTGTGTATATATATATATATATATACACACACATATAGTTATTTATAGTTGAAAAAGCGATTTCACATCATCAGCTCATTCTGTCTTCAACTACATGATCGAGTTATTAACCTTCAACTACAATCTGGAGTTTTCATTAAGGATCTCTATTATGCAAATAAGAAAATTAAATCTTCAAGTGGATTAGTTTAATGGTTAGTAAATTGTAGCTATTGGACTTGAACTCAGGTCTCTAAATTCAAGTCCTGGAAAATAGCATCCCAAGTAGGAACTGTTTTATACTGTTTATACTTCCATTAAGAAAAACCATTGATTTGATTTTTTAAAAAATGAATTGCTTTTGGAAAATACAACTCTTATGGCTTTGCCTTTTTTTAAGCATGAGAAGCTTGTGTCAATCACTAAGAAAAAGAAATCTTTCATTGGAGTCTGCAATTTACCATCACTTTTTTTTTTTTTATAGTTTATGGTTTGGATTATATTCTTTGGGGGAAAATTATTCTACATAATTCCATTTACATCATTGTAGGAGATCCTCAAACATGTTTTCTTTTATTAATGCTCTTGTCTGTTCTACTGTGTCCTGGAAACATAAGATATTTGTCCATTTTTGGCTTTGATCTTTGTATTCACGGGTGGCTGTAGGCAGATGATAAAGTAGGTGGATGACTGTCCTAAGCATGTAATAGCAATAGTACATAGAAAAGGGTAATGAATATTTTTTCTCCTGTGTAGGTAATGTAGGTTAAGGCCAGATCTAGAGACCTATAGATCTCATTTATGATACAAGATATAAACAAAGCAATATTAGAGCCTTAATTTAGCAATAAGAAACACCTAGATCATGGAATTAAAAATGTCTCCTCCACTTTTCCACAGGACTATAGTATCCAGATGAATAAAATAATGATTTGGTTTAGTATTTAACCTATTTACAATCGCACAAATCAGCAATCCCTTTTGCAGAAATCCTTCAGAAGATTCCCATGTTTTTAGGGAGAAAATATCATGTAGGCTTCTCTTTACGGGTCAGGATTGACTCTAAATATGTCCGTTCCATTCTTAAATTTCAAATGTTCATACTACAGGAAACTTTTTTAGCTGCTTCGTCTGCCCCACAGATGTGGGGCAGAAAAATGTTAGCACTTGTTGCATACATAATGCGCTAGCAATATGAAGAGTATTTGAAGGAAGATGGTGAACAGAGAGGAGTCTCCCCCCCGCCCCCAGCTTTGCTAGGGTAAAATGTGTTTCAGAGAGCTAAAGGAAGTACACATGTCATTTCTTTGTACTACTATTATTGCCATCAGCTCTTAAAAGCTCTATACTCTTTAAAGCTAATGAACATCATATACTGGCAAAAAGTAATCATCAACTGGATCAAATAAATGATCTATTTCATTTTGTGGAATCTGGAAATTATGTAACTCAAATTTTAATGAAACCATGATGGACTGTATTTCTTGGCTCTCAGTATAAGATCACAAAGGGGTTGAAGTAAATAAATATCCCTTTTGGTATACTATGGTCTCCATGATTTCAGAAGAAATTCAATATTGTAAGGTAAGCTAATGGTTGAGAAACATTTTTTGGGAAAGAAAACTTCATTTCACATTAGTACTCTAAAGTGTATGGCTTTTAAAAATGTCAATAAGATCCTCTCTTTTACAATGTAAATGTCATTATTTGCTCTTAGCTGTCAATGCTAAAGTAATAACCAGAAAGGCACTCCTGGGCTATCATTCCCTGATGCTAAATATTACCAAAGTATAAGCCACTTTACCTATATATTTTGGAGTTACTGAAAAAAGTTTTCTATGTTCAAAATGATTTAAAAAATTCAAAACGTAGTTACCATGCAAGAGAAGACATGTATCTAATTTTGCACTCTTTAAAAGAGGTCTAGTGAGGTAACAAAAAACCAAAAGAGATAGTGTTTATCAATTGTTTAATCTTAACGAGATTTTCAGAAATTACATTAGAAAAGTCAATCCAAATTTACTTAGAATGTGAGAGGGGCTAGTTATTTAATTTCTTTGAGGTTTCCTTAATAATGTGAAGGAATTGTCCACCATTCTTTGTTATTTAGAGTCTGGTGGCTAAGAATTCCTAAAATATCGTGATTCTTTTTAGTACATACCAAATTATATATGTAAACAATAATAGCTTGTATTTGTTATCTTCAATAGTTCCACATTTGATATCTTCAATAGTTCCACAGATGGGTAAAGCAGGTATTAGTATCCATATTTTGGGAATGAAAAACTGCACAAACTTAGATATCACACCAGGCCTAGTTCTTCCTTTAGCTGCTCTGACAACAACATAGTAAATGTCACAAGATTCCCATTTTTCCTTATCCCTCTATGGCCAAATACATTCAATAATGTTGTAGAATGAACACTGGGAATCAGGAGGCTTCTATTTCCCGGATAAAACCTGCTAATAATTAGCTGTGTGACCTTGACAAACCATTCACGTGAGTTGTCAACAGAAAAACATTCTTAAGACTACAAAGTCAGGAAATATTACCCATGTACTTATTAAAAATTACCAGAAGATACATTTCAGCTGACCAATGGAGGTGTAAAAATAAAGAGCTCAAAAACAGGGAAGTTGTTGTATAAGAGAACTAGCAGTGAACAATGAAACTAGTAAAGCACAGAGTTAGTCAATAAAAATTTCCATGCATGCCCAACTTTCAAAGACTGAAAGGGAAGGTCCTTTTAAATACATTCCCTTACTACTTAGTAACCCACAGATTGTTTTCTAAATATTAAATAGGGAAGATATAGTAACTTCTTCCAAATCAAGAGGAGACCACTTAGGCCATTATTGTACATCTGTGGTTGCTTCTGCTAGTCATTTAATGAGGCCCTGAACAAAGTTGTGATGAACAGATGTACACATGTTCATGCAAAGAGATGACATGTATCTGAAAGAAGTATCTAATCACTTGAAGTGGTGCATTTTAATACCAGTATCCTTTTTTTTTTTATCCAACTAAGAATCTTATATTTCATTTATGTTTCAGTTACCAGCTATAAGAAAGGACTATATACACAGTTCTCACGAATTTGAGATAAATGAAAATTAAGAAACCCTTTCCCTGTATTTTGAGTCTATACCCAATCCTGTTCAGAATACCGAGTAGAACAGAAATGAGTTAGATATTTTAATAAAGCTGCATCAGAATTATCCTCAATTATAAACCCTCAATTTAAGGGCATCTTTGTTCTCATCAGTGGAGCTCAGTAAGATTCAAGGGAACTTATATTGCTCCTGCTTTGTTTTATAGTAAGCAGTCTTTAAAACAAGAATTAACACTTTCTATTTTTTTTTAATTTTAAGCAAATAGTTTTTGCCACATTATTCCCATGACTGAACCTTATTCCTCTCATGCCCTTTGTTCAGTTATTACCAAGAATGATACCAGTATCACTAGAAATGGTAACGTAAAGAATGAAAAGTGCTTAATGGTAATTTTACGTTCGTCTTCTATTACTTTGGCTAAGTGGCATTGGTGTTGAACTTATTCTATGTTTACAGCGTGGTAGATAAGTACTGTCTCACTTCTTCCTCCCCAAATTCCCACTTTAATTTCAGAATGACAAAAAGATGCCTACCAGATTCAGAAAACAAAGTGAACATCTTGAACATGCTGTTGACCGCGTTTTTGTCATGATATCGGAAAGAAGAAGGGCACGTAGTCTACATGGCACTGATGAACAACCACCTCATAATATTCTTACAGCTGCTCTCGAACTGATTAATGTGGTCAAGATGATACTAAACATTCTGGAAAGGTAATTCCTAATATCTGGTCTTCTTTAGCCCTAAGACCGTTGCAGTTTTCCTCTTTCTCTTCAGAAACCTTACATATGGACTGGATTTTATTTCCAAACTATCTTTTCAAAGACGTTTACAGATATTTTATTGATGCTTTGAATATCTCCCTATGATACACAACATAGGTATACAGCTACTTTTAAACGAAGCAGTATTTGATCATCTGGTGTTTTGCAGAAAAAAAAAAATTATTCATTTTTCAAAAGCAGTATTTGTTTTACAAAGAATTCACTTTGAATTTCTTTAGGTGAAACTCTGAAGCTGCATTTGAAATAATTTTCTTTTCTGCAGTCTTTTAGGAATGCACAAAAGTTGCACCAGACTTCTGAATTACTACATAAGGACTCTTTACAGCAACAAAAACACTTTTTATTCTTTGAATAATAATTAAATTTGGGGTTTTAAGTAAATGAGAGTCAGTCCTGGTTTTAAAACTTCATGTTATTAAGAGAAGGCTATAGAAGTCAAAGGTTAATGATTTAATAACCTTAGGTTGCATATTAATATTTAAATTTCCTAAGTGTTATTTTGACCAAAAACTATAGTCAACTCTTAATTCTACGCAAAAATGCAACACTATATAGATGCTTACTCCTGGGTCTTTTGCTTCTGCTATAGGAAAACGTTAACTCCCAAAGAGGTTAGATAGTGAGAAAAGGGAAGCGTGCTTTTGTGGTTAGGGAGAGAAATATAGAAACTAGAAGTCATTACACATTTCTCTACACATCTTTGTTTCCTGCTGTCTTACTTACCTGTTTTAATCTCCTGTATTGCAATTAACACTTTATTAACAAACCCATTTTGTTCACATAAAGAATGGGTAAAGGGACTGACCCACTTGTTCAAAGCAACATCAAATTGAGTGTTACAGGGAAGGCTTTATCTCTCTGTTGGCTCTAGGGAAAGGTCCTTGTCTTCAGTCTTCCCCTGGTCTAGGAGCTTCTCAATGCAGGGACCCCAGATCCAAAGGATACACTCCACTCCTGGCTCTTCTTGCTTGGTAGTAATGAGGTCCCCCACCTCTTTGCTCACTTCTTTTATATCTCAAAAGAGGACTGAAGATACAACTTAATCCTGTAGATTGTGTCCTGCCTCATTAACATAGCTGTCTCTGATAAAGGTTAGGATATATAATACATAAGATAATTACATTAGATCACAAAATGGAGGACAGCCACACAATACTGGGAATCATGGCCTAGGCAAGTTGACACACATTTTTAGGGGACACAATTCAGTTCATAATAGGATCCTTGGGATGAGCCAATGTTAAGAAGGAGAATAAGGAAAAGGATGTTGGCTGGACAGCAAAGATAGCCACAGGACTAAATAGTGACAACAAAGAGAAATTCCCAAGATTGAATATAACCTGCTGCACTGATAGTTGAAATTGACAGGATTAGATTTTCTCACATTATTAATCTAATTTCAAAATTCAAAATTCATAGTATTAAGTACAGTTTCACTAAATTCACAATTTAAGGGCATCTTATATGGGTTGCTATGAGTCGGAATTTATGCAACAGTAATGGTTTGTTTTTTTTTTTTTTTTTTTTTTTTGGTTTTGCTCTCATGAGTGGAACCAGGTGAGATTAAAAGGAGATTATATTGCTCCTGCTATATTTTATAATAAGTAGTTTTAAAGACAATTAGTCAAGTTCCTATTTCAGAAATGAGATAATACAAAATGATCGCATATAGAAGCTTTCCAATATGGTAAATTTATGCATTAGTTTAGTATCTTTTTTTCTGATTCTCATAGTCCTTGCTGAAGAACTAAAAAAAAAAAATGTGACTATTGAATAAGAGGTATTCATACTGAATACTCTTTTACTAAGCTGAAGCCTCATTAAGAATTTTAAATATGATCTTTGAACACCAAAAACGTTATTAATGAAACAAAGTAAAAAAAAAAAACAAAACACAGTGGTATGCCTTGCACTGGGCATGGTTGCCACTAAAACACCTTGGTACTTCCTAATTCCATTAGTTTTAATCACTTCTGATTTTCTGAAGACACCCTAGGAAACTCCATATTTTGAAAGTTGCATCATGGACTCATAGGAATCATTTCTGAGAGTAACATGGATTTTAAGATTGGTCAGGGCTCAGCCAAGTTGCATTTCCTATAAAATAAACTTTCCTTTAGTAAATATCTGGTTAGAGTGTCAATTGGAGGAATCCTCCCCCTTTTCTCTCTGAAACTGAATTATTGTGTTAGTGATGAAAATGATTTCTGTGGTTTATCCTAAAGTTGGTCTTATCTCTATGTGTTTCAAAAACAAAATAAGGGAAAATTCTATTAAAATGTAAATTTTCCCTTAGTTTCGATTAATGTTGAAATTTTATCAAATTGGAATTCAGTCTATTATTTGACCTGAATCAGCTTGGTTTAATAAAATCTATGATATCAAGCCTAAAAATTACTTCAGTTTTATTAAAAAGGAGGATATAAATCTGGGGAGTCATCTTGGTAATAGAGGTAGTAATTAATTTTTGAGAATTAAAGTTAATTCAGGAGTTTAATTAAAGATATCATCCTGAAAATGAGGGAAAAAAGCTGGCCATCTTATCTGTTTCCAGGAAGAGTTTCTTCTTCTAGCTTTTTTTGTATTGTCCTAAAATTTTCAGTCTGTATAGTGAACTTGAACTTTTTCAGCTGAACTACAGTATAGTAAAGATTGACCTTTACAAGCAGTATAAGCTTGAGTATTCATGACAGAGCTTCATTTTAGTGTAATAGAAGGTACATTTTAAGGTTTACCGTAGAGGTTACGGGTTTTTTTAAGTTTCTAATAATGGTACTAAGTGGAAATCTTAGAGTCTGTTAACTAATATTTCTCTCTTAATGTTATATTTCCATTAGTTATTAATATCCTAAGTGGTTTACTAATTCATTGTAGACAGAATTTGTGACAAAATTCATTGGGGATAATATAGCAACTCAAGACCATTTATCCAAGCATAACCACTAGGATTGTACTTAAAAAGACACACAAATTAGCATGTTTCGTACTGAAAGTTAAGGAATGCCATAGGGTGAGGGACAAGGCTCCAATTTCTACAATTTAGACAAAGTAGGTCAATGTTTTGTTTTGTTTTGTTTTTTGCTTATTTGATGGTCTAGAAGTAGATGAGAAGAGAAAAACTTCCCAGGGAATTTTGCCCACATATTTTATACCCCGGGCAGAGTTACAAGAGATTGTCCTATGGACCCTCACAGTTCTCTTGCCACATAAGTTTTATAAACTTAATTATAAGAAATATTTTGAATAATTGCACACATTCTTATGTGCTTTAGAAAGACTTCCAGAAGTGCCACTTCCATGCAAACACCAGGATATTAGGAAGCCTTACAAATTACTCTTTATTGATAATTCCTAAATAAAACTTCATTTTCCTTATGAGAGTAGCTATGAATTCAGCACTGTAGTGCTTGCTAATTTATTTTACAAATTACGTTCTGAAAAGTGTTTTCATTTTTTGGATATTAATTATATAGATGAAATGAGTAATTTTTTTTTCCAACAAAGCTATGTAGCCTTCATCATCTTCAAATTACTACTGGTGGTTACAAGTTCGACAGATCATACAAGCCTAAGAGCTATGCTAGATAAAAATCATAAAGCCCCAAATTTTCAATTGGCTAAAATGTCTTAAGTAAAGTACATTATTTTTCATTTATGACAAATAAAATGATTTACCAGATATAACCAATCTTTATTTTTCAAGGGATAGATAATCTACTTGTGGATTATAAAGTTAATTAATATGTGCTCCTTTTCTTGCTTCCTTTTGTCCTTTTTCATGTAATCCTTTGTACAGTAAAGTAGACAAGGAAAAGAAAATAAATTAAGGAGAGCCCTACTTTGCCTTCCACCCTTTCATAGTAACTTGAAAACCGGAATAACTACTGTAAATTGTGTTCCCACCATCCTATCAGTTTATTAAAGTCCTAGATATATTGCATTGGTCAGCTTCCATAAAAACTTGTTTCTCTTTGATATATAACACTGTTATATGTAGAATTTTACTGACTCTTGACACTTTCTTAAAGTGATCTAAAGTTCTGTATCTTGTCAGTTATCATTTTATATTTCCTAAAGTATAAAGACATGGTATTCAGTGGAACTCAGGTTGATATAATCTCTTTTCATCCCTCCCTGGCAGGCCTCCATTTGATCACAATGCAGAATTTTCCAGTCTGAAAAACCACCTGATTAAACATATCACATTATTGAAACATTTCTCTGAACAGGTAAGGCATGGTTTTGTTCTACATACATCCTCATATATACTTATTCATCAAGTCCTATAAATTTATCGTTCATAGGCTTATAGGACCTGTCTCATCTTTACCATTTCCAAAGCCCACATGGAAATTGAGGTCCATTTATTTTTAGATCTGGAATATTCATATACTTACCTGATAGAGTTTCTGCCTCCAATGTCTTTTTCAATATGAATTTACCATTACTTATCACTGGATTTTCCTAAATTAATTATTCAGTTGCTCAGAAACCTTCAAAGTCTTACCACTACCTAATAAACATACAGTAAACTTGACAATCCCCACGTGCATGTCAGTTTGTCATACTGTTAGGGCTTCCATGTTGCTGTGATGCTGGAAGCTATGCCACTGTATTCAAATACCAGTAGGGTCACCCCTGGCAGACAGGATTCAGCTGAGCATCCAGATTAAGACAGACTAGGAAGAAGGACCTGGCTGTCTACTTCTGAATAACAGCAGAGCATTGTCTGGTATAGTGTCAGCAGAAGAGCCCCTCAGGTTGGAAAGTACTTAAAAGACAACTGGAGAAGAGCTGTATGCTCAAAGTAGAGCTGACCTTAATGACTTGGATGGAGTCAAACTTTTGGGACCTTCATTTGCTGCTGTAACATGACTCAAAATTAGAAGAAACAACTGCAAATATCATTAATAATAAGAATATAGAATGTACAAAGTACAAATCTAGGAAAAATAGAAATCATCAAAAATGAAATAGAATGCATAAACATCAGTGTCCTAGGCATTAGTAAGCTGAAATGGACTGGTATAGGCCGTTTTGAATTGGGCAATCATATGGTCTACCACGCCAGGAATGACAAAGAGGAATGGTGTTGCATTCATCATCAAAAAGAACATTTCAAGATCTATCCTGACGTACAACGCTGTCAGTGATAGGATAATATCATATGCTTACAAGGAAGATCAGTTAATACAACTATTATTCAAATTTACACACCAACCACTAAGTCCAAAGATAAAGAAATTGAAGATTTTTACCAACTTCTGCAGTCTGAAATTGATCAAACATGCAATCAAGATGCATTGATAATTACTGGTGATTGGAATGCAAAAGGTGGAAATGAAGGATCAGTACTTAGAAAATATGGTCTTGGTGACAGAAATAATGCTGGAGATCACATGATGGAATTTTGTAAAACATTGCAAAGAATGGAAATTCCAGAACACTTAATTGTGCTCATGAGGAACCTGTACATAGATCAAGAGGCAGTTGTTCGAACAGAAAAAGGGGACACTTCGTGGTTTAAAGTCAGGAAGGGTGTGTGTCAGGGCTGTATCCTTTCACCATACCTATTCAATCTGTATGCTGAGCAAATCCTTCAAGAAGTTGGACTGTATGAAGAATGGGACTTCAGGATTAGAGGAAGACTCATTAACAACTTGCAATATGCAGATGACACATCCTTGCTTGCTAAAAGTGAAGGGGACTTGAAGCACTTATTGATGAAGATCAAAGACTGCAGCCTTCAGTATGGATTACACCTCAACATAAAGAAAACAAAATCCTCACAACTGGACGAATAAGCAACATCATGATAAATGGAGAAAAGGTTGAAGTTGTCAAGGATTTCATTTTACTTGGATCCACAATCAACACCCATGGAAGCAACAGTCAAGAGATCAAACAAAGTGTTGCTTTGGGCAAATTTGGTGCAAAAGACCTCTTTAATGTGTTAAAAAGCAAAGATATCACTTTAAGGACCAAGGTGCACCTGATCGAAGCCATGGTGTTTGCAGTCGCCTCATATGTATGTGAAAGCTGGACAGTGGATAAGGAATATGGAAGAAGAATTGATGCCTTTGAATTATGGTTTTGATGAATATTGAATATACTATGGACTGCCAAAAGAACAATCTTGGAAGGAGTACAGCCAGAATGCTCTTTAGAAGCAAGAAAGACGAGACTTTCTCTCACATACTTTGGACATGTTTTCAGGAGGGACCAATTCCTGGAGAAGGACATCATGCATTGGTAGAGTAGAGGGTCAGCAAAACAGAGGATGTCCCTCAACGAGTTGGATTGACATGCTCTTATGACCTTCTATTGAGCTGCCTAATTCTGAAATTTTATTGTTAACCTTTTGGATTTCTATTTGCTGTCTCCCTTCGGATTCTTGTAGCCTGTTAAATTTGTCGTTTTGATCTTGTGTTGCTTTCCTGAATCCTCCATTGCGTTGTGTGTTACTTGGCTTGGTCTGAGTTTTGCCTGATCTCCCCCTGATCTCTTGAAGAGCTCTGAATATTAATCTTTTGGATTTTACCTCCGGTAATTCCAAGAATCTCTTTCTCTGGAAAGTTTCCTGGTTCTTTGTTTTGATCACTTGCTGAGTCTACCTTGATCTGCTTCTTTAAGTGATTTGATATTGACTGTTGTCTCTGAGCCATCAATAAGTTTTTTAATTTATTTATTGTATGTTTGCTTACTATGTGCTAACTTTTTGTTTTGTTTTGATATGCCTAAATAGGCTGGGCATGTGAGATACAGTTCTCACGTCCTGTCACCAGGTGGTTAGAGCTGCTACTAGGTGTGTGAGCCCAGGAGTCCATTTACTTTCCCTTGTGTGGATTCACCTGAGGTTTCCAGGTCGTTGGTCACTGGGTGTGTAGTGCAGACTCTCTCCTACAGTCCTAGATGGGCAGGGCTATGTAGGGGTGATTGGAGCAGGCACAGGTATTAGGCTGCAGTATGGGGCTATGTGTTAAGCAAGGTAGGGGTCTGATGGCTGCCCTGAGTGCCTAGGTAGAAGGCGTGTCCCTGTCGCCTAGAGTGTATAGGTGGGTGGGTTTTGCAGCTGAACTCTGGGCTCCCAGTGCTGTTGGCTGTAATGACTGAGAGGCACCAGTTATTCTTGGACCCCTGTCATGGGTGGCTTGGTGGAACGGTGAAACTGCCAGTCCTAAGGTCACTGATTTGGGTGTTTGAGGATCCTGCTTAATGGGCAAGGTTGTGTCAAATGTCACAAATCTGCCACTTCCCCTTGGCTAGTGCAATTGACTTCAGAATATACCCTGTTGTTCTGTGCTAATGATGGCCTATGCTGCTGAAATGAGCCCACACAGGTCTAGGTAGAGGTGAAGGGCATTCAAAGTCCATGGACCCCTTATGCCTGTGCCTAGGCAAAGGGGCAATGCCTGCCCTGGATTCCCAGCTTAGGGAGCGTGGTGATTTTTTAAAGCTGGGAGACTCGTTTGGGCACGGTTAGTCCTGAGTACCAGGCTTAGAGAAGTTGGCAGGTTTTTTTTTTTTTTTTTGTCATTGTTGTTTGTTTTCCCTAAAGCTGTGAGACTGGTTTTGGCACAATAGCTCCTGTTTCTGGTTTAGGGGGTGTGGCAATTGTTGAATACTGCCAGACTGGTATTGGAGCTCAGTGGGGAGGGGTATGGGTAAGGGGGAAAGAGGCATTTCTCCTCTATGAAAGTCTCAGAGAGGATGGGATTATTTTGATCCCATGTGTTATTTTAGATGCTTGCGCTTAACATTTGTAGATCCAGTGCCACTTAACCCTAGCTTTAGAGGCTTGTGCAGACTCTGCTCAGTCTCTCCTGATGTGGTGAAATGTGTCCTGAGCGCTACTGCTTGTCTAAGCCCACGTATGTCAGCTGATCCATCCCGCAGGGTGCTGGCTAGCTCAAGTCTGGCACTTCTCTGATGCTTCTGAACTGTCTTTCCTTCTCCCTGCTGCTTAGTCTGACTCCTCAACTTTGTCTTTGATCTTCATGGCTCCTAGATTGCCATACATAATCAATTCACTTGTTTTTTTTTGGGGGGGGGGTCTTTGTTGTAAGAGGGACCACGGGAAGCATGTGACTGTTCTGCCATCTTGACCCTGCCTCTGTGTAATAAATATTTGATGGTGATTAAGCCATACCAAGAAATCCTGAAACAGTATTATCATAGGTATTGTGTCTATGTGAATTATGTTTTTTTTAAAATCAGAAAAGGTCACAGGGGAATTTTATTCCTTTATGCAAAGCCTCAAAATTAGACTGCTACTTCCAGCAAAGTCACTCTAGATTCTTACAGACAAATCATCCCACCAAGAACAACTGGAAAATCTGGATAAAACAAAATAAAATAAACTCTTCTGTTTGAAGGCATCAAAGAGATAGTTAAGACAAGCTGGATTTGAGATCCCACAATCCCACAGAGAAGGGAAGCTCAGAGAGCTGTGCCTTATATTTAGTACTATTTTTATGCCTCAGGTATTTATGCATTCAAAATTGGTGACCAAGAAGCTGGAAACCTGAGCAGAAATTCGTGGATGAAACACTGAGAAGCTGAGCAGAGTTTTCATTAAGTATAAAACCAATAGCTGAGTTAAAAAAAAAAAGTTATTCATGGCAGGCCAAGTTTTTTGTGAGGACCTATGAAGGGCTACACACTAGGAGTAAGGGTAAACCACAAAGAGATCAGTCCTCCCAAAGACTGAAACTCAGCTTTTAATCAATTAAATCCATCATTAGATGAAGTTGATCTATCCCTACCCTAACTGCCTGACAAAATCAAAAGTAAATTCTCTCTGAACAAAGATAACATTATCAAAAGCCTTTAATTATCTTTATAATTTTTCACACACAACATCCAGCAGTCAATGAAAACTTAAGTGGATAGCAAAAACAAATTAATTGAAAATCAAGAGAAAAAAGAAACACGCCTGTCTTAGTTATCTAGTGCTGCCATAACAGAAATACCACAAGTGGCTGGATTTAACAAAGAGAAATTTATTTCCTTACAGTAAAGTAGGCTAAAAGTCCAAATTCAGGGCATCAGCTCCAGGGGAAGGCTTTCTATCTCTGTTAGCTCTGGAGGAAGGCCCTTGTCCTCAATCTTCCCCTGGTCAAGGAGCTTCTCAGGTGCAGGGAACCTGGGTCCAAAGGACACACTCTGCTCCTGGTGCTGCTTTCTTGGTGGTATGAGTTCCCCAACTCTCTGCTTGCTTTCCTTTCATTTGAGAGATAAAAGGTGGTACAGGCCACACCTCAGGGAAACTTCCTTTACATTGGATCAGGAATGTGACCTGGTAAGGGTGATACAATCCCACCCTAATCCTCTTTAACATAAAATTACAATCACAAAATGGAGGACAACCACATAAAACTGGAAATCACGGCCTAAGTTGATACACAGATTTTTGGGGGGATGTAATTCAATCCATGACAACACCCATCAAGAAGCTGTAGATATTACCATTATCATTCATAACCTTTAAAATAACTGTGACTGATAACATCAAAAATTTAAATGAGAATATGTAAAATGTTAGCAGAGTTCTTAAAAGTATAACAAAACCAAATAGAGATATTTGGACTAAAAAATATTATAAAATTAAGAAGTCAAATAGGTTTAAGAACAGACAGAACATAACTGAAGAGGAAACAGTGAAGTGGAAGATAGATCAGAAGAAAATATTGAGATAATGGCATGGAGAAAGAAAAGAATGAAAAACTATAGAAAAGAGCATAAGGAACATATGGGACGTGGTGAAAGGTTTAACACACAAATAATTGAGTCCCAGAGGACTGAGTAGAGCAGATGGGGCAGAAGCAATATTTGAAGAGCTAACAACAAATAATTAAAAATATGAATTGAATTCATTAAGCTACAGACTCAAGAAGCAATATGAACTCAAAATTGGGTGAATGCAAGGAAAACTACACTTTTAAATATCGTAGTAAAACTCCTCAAAATGAAATTGAAATATCTTAAAATATGTCAGGGAAAGATAAATACATATTGTCTTATAATAGTAATGATAAGATTGATAAGTGGCTGACAGAAAAAATGTAAGCCAGAAGAAAAAGAATAATATCTCCAAAGTACAGAAAGAACATAATCACCTATCTAGAATTTTATACCTAGCGAAGATACCCTTCAAAGCTGAGGTGAAATAAGGACATTTCTGGACAAACAAAAACTAAGAGAATGCATCACGATCAGACCAGAAAACAAAAATACCAAACTGAATTAATTCCAAAGAGGGAAGTTAATACTTGATGGAATGACAAAGATTCGGAAAGAATAAAGAGAAGCAGAAGGGAAAAATATATGGATAAAACCTAAAAGAATGTTAACTCTATAAAATACTAATATTGTGGAATTTCAAATACACGTGGAATTAAAATACATGGAGAATACCATAAAATGGAGTAAGGGGGTAAATAGAGTTAAAAAGTTTTCACATCCTTGCATATTCTTGGAAGCCCTGGTGGCATAGTGGTTAAGTGCTACAGCTGCTAACCAAAGGGTGGGCAGTTTGAATCTGCCAGACACTCCTTGGAAGTTCTATGGGGCAGTTCTACTCTGTCATATAGGGTCGCTATGAGTCGGAATCAACTCAACAGCACTGGGTTTGGTTTTGGTTTGCTTTGCATATTCTTGGAAATCAGAGTCATATTTTGTAACTTCTAGGGTAATCCGTAAAGTAATGGTAAAAAGATTTATAAGACATTAATAGAATAAGGAAAAGCAATAATAACAATAATGATTACTAATTCAAAAGAAGAAAAGAAATGAGAGGGAAAGAAACATACAGAAGGTGGTGCAAAGCAAATGCAAATAGTGATATAAAAGACAAAAAAACAAGCCCATTGCCATTGAGTTGATTCCAATTCAAAGCAACCCTATAGGAAAGAGTAGAACTGACCTATAGAGTTTCCAAGGATTGGCTGGTGGATTTGAACTGCTGACCTTTTGGTTAGCAGCCAAGCTCTTAATCACTGTGCCACCGGGCCTCCAACAAAACAGTGACATAGTAGATATAATTCCAAATATATTAGTAACTACATTTTATATGAATGCACTGAAAACTTAGACAAAAATTGTCAGATGGGACCAAAAACAACAAGAACTTTATGTTACTTGCAAAACACGTTGCTTGATACAAGGATACAGAAAGACTGAAAGTGAAAGAATAAAAAAAGATACACCATACAAACTGATTTTAAAAACTGGTGTAGTTATTCTAATATCAGATGAAGTAGATTTTAAGGCAATGACTTAGTTACCTAGTATTGTCATACCAGAAATACCAAGAACAGAAAATTATTTTCTTACAGTTCAGGGACCTAGAAATCCAAATTCAGAATGTGAATTCTTTGGTGTTCCTTGGTGTTCTTTTGCTTGTTGATGGATCCTCACATAGTATCTGTCTTCTCCCTGTGTGTGTCTTGGTGTCCATTCTGCCCTTTCTATAACTCAGAAATGATTAGGTTAAAGAATCACCCTACTGTGGTGTAGGGTATCACTAACATAAAGAAAAATACTATTTCTAAACAGAATCATATGTACAGGTACATGTATTAGGATTTCAACACGTATTTTTCTTGGGAAACAATTTAACTCATTACAGACCAAAAGCCTTATAATAAGAAGGCATGAAGAAATAAATCACAAGAAGATTCTCATGAATATAGATGCAAAAATTCTCAACAAAATTCTAGGCAATACAATTCAGCAGCATATCAAAAAAATAATACACCATGACCAAATAGAATTCAAAAAGGTATGCTATGATGCTTCAACATCAGAAAATCAATCAACGTAATCCACCACATAAATAAAAGAGAAGAATCACATGATCATCTCAATCAGTGCAGAAAAGGCATTCGACAAAGTCCAACACTCATTTCTGATAAAAACTCTCAAAAAAAAAGGTGTAGAAGGGAAATGCCTCAAAATAATAAAGGGCATCATTCTTAATGAAGAGAGGCTGAAAACATTCCCCTTGAGAACAGGAACAAGACAAGGATGCCCTTTATCACCACTCCTATTTAACATTGTGCTGGAAGTCCTAGCTAGAGCAATAAGGCAAGAAAAAGAAATAAAGAGCATCCAAATTGGTAATGAAGAAGTAAAACTGTCCCTATTTGAGGATGATATGATACTGTACATAGAAAACCCAAAAGACTCCACAAGAGAACTGCTGGAACTAATAGAAAAATTCAGCAGAGTAGCAGGATACAAGATAAACATAAAACACTCAGTTGGATTCCTATACACGAATAAAGAGAATGATGAAAAGGAAATTAGGAAAACAATACCATGTATAATAAAAAAATAGCCCCCCCCCAAAAAAATACTTAGGAGTAAATCTAATCAGGGATGTAAAAGACCTACACAAAGAAAACTGCAAAACACTACTGAAAGAAACCAAAAGCAATCTACATAAATGGGAAAACATACTATGCTCATGGATAAGTAGGATCAGTGTTGTGATTCTACTTATCCATGAGCATGGATAAGTAGAATCACAAAGCGGTTTGTGTTCTACCCAAAGTGATTTACAAATACAATGCAATCGTGATCCAAATACCAACAGCATTCTTTAAAGAGATGGAAAAACTAATCATTAACTTTATATAGAAATGGAAGAGGCCCTGGGTAAGTAAAGCACTATAGAAGAAGAATAAATTAGGAGGACTCGCACTACCTGACCTATGAGGAACCTACTATACAACTAAGGTAGTCAAAACAGCCTGGTACTGGTACAATGATAGATCCATTGACCAACGGAACAGAATTGAGAACCCACATGTAAATCCATGCACCTATGATCACCTGATCTTCAACGAGGGCCTAAAACCCATCAAATGGGGAAAAGACAGTCTTTTTAACAAATGGTGCTAGCAAAACTGGATGTCCATCTGCAAAAAAATGAAACAGGACTCATACCTCACACCATACACAAAAACATTCAAAATGTATCAAAGATCTAAATGTAAAACAAAAAATTATAAAAATCTTAGAAGAAAAAATAGGATCAATGCTAGAGGCTGTAGTACACAGCATTAATGGGATACAAACCATAACTAATAGCACACAAACTCCAGAAGATAAGCTAGATAACTGGAATCTTCTAAAAATTAAACACTTATGCTTATCAAAAGACTTCACCAAAAGATTAAAAAGAGAACTTACGGACTGGGAAAAAAATTAGTTTTGGCCATTACATATCAGACAAACGTCTAATCTCTAAAATCTGCAGGAAAATCTAACACCTGTACAACAAAAAGACAAATAATCCAATTAAAAAATGGGGAAAGGAAATGAACACCAAAGAAGACATTCAAGTGGCTAACAGACACATGAGGAAATGCTGGTGATCACTAGACATTACAGAAATGCAAATCAAAACCATAATGAAGTCCCATCTCACCCCAGCCTTACTGGCACAAAAAAAAAAAAAAAAAAACAGAAATAACAAATGGAGAGGCTACGAGGAGATCAGAACTCCTATGCGCTGCTGGTGGGAATGCAAAATGATGCAACCATTTTGGAAAACATGGATGGTGCTTCCTTAGAAAGCTAGAAATAAAAATACCATATGATCTAGCAATCCCACTCCTAGGAATATATCCTAGAGAAATAAGAGTCATCACACAAATAGACATATGCACGCCCACGTTCATTGCAGCATTGTTCACAATAGAAAAAGATGGAAACAACCGAGATGCCCATCAGCAGATGAATGGATAAGCAAACTGTGGTACATACACAGTGGAGTACTTTTGCAATGATAAAGAACAATAATGAATCTTCAAAGCATCTCATAACATGGATGAATCTGGAGGACATTATGCTGAGTGAAATAAGTCAATCACAAAAAGACATATATTGTATGAGGACACTAATATAAAGACTTATGGAAAGATTTACACACAAAAAGAATCAATCTTTGATGGTTATGAGGCAGAGTAGTGATGGGGGGTGGAAAAACATCAAATAGACGATAGGTAAGTGGTAACTTTCGTGAAGCTAAGACAGTTCCCAGTACTGGAGAAGCCAGCACAACTTGTACAAAACAAGGTCGTGGAAGCTCCATAGACACATCCAGACTCCCTGAAGGACCAAATTACTGGGCTGAGGGCTGTGGGGACCATGGTCTCGGGGAACATCCAGCTTAATTGGTATAACAAAGTTTATAAAAAAAATGTTCTACATTCTACTTTGGTGAGTAGCTTCTGGGGTCTTAAAAGCCTGTGAGCGGCCATCTGAGATATTCTGCTGGTCTCACCCCTTTGGGATCAAGGGAGAAAGAAGAAAACTAAGGACACAAGGAAAAGATTAGTTCAAAGGACTAATGGATCAAAACTGCTAAGGCCTCCACCAGACTCAGCCCAGTACAACTAGATGGCGCCCAGCTACCACCACTGACTGCTTTGACAGGGATCACAATAGAGGGGCCTGGACAGAGCTGGAGAAAAATGTAGAATAAAATTCTAACTTGTAAAAAAAGATCAGACTTACTGGTCTGACAGAGACTGGAGAACCCCTGAGAGTATGGCCCCTGGACACCCTTTTAGCTCAGTAATGAAGTCACTCCCAAGGTTCACCCTTTAGCCAAAGATTAGACAGGCCCATAAAACAGAACAAGACTAAAGGGGCACACCAGCCCAGGGGCAAGGACTAGAAGACAGGAGGGGACAGGAAATGTGGTAATAGGGAACCCAAGGTTGAGAAGGGAGAGTATTGACATGTCCTGAGGTTGTTAACCAATGTTATAAATCAATATGCATACTGTTTAATGAGAAGCTAGTACGTTCTGTAAACCTTCATCTAAAGTACAATAAAAAAATTTAAAAAAAGAAATCACAAGAATTTGAAAGTATTTTGAACTGAATGATACTAAAGATATAACAAGCTTGTGATATGCAGCTTAACTTACTCTTACGGGAAATCATAGCCTTCAGTGTTTTTATTAGAAAAGAAGAATGGCTGAAAATCAATGATCTAAGCATCCATCTCAAAAAGCTAGGAAAACAAAAGCAAATTAAATTAAAAAAAATTAAGATAAATGCCTAAATTAATGGCATAGAAAAAAATTAAAGACAATCCAAAAATCCAAATTTTCATATTTGAAAATAATAATAGTGACTATAAATTCTTTCCAAGCTTTTTTTTAAAGAAAACAAATGGTGTATCAGAAATGAAAAGGATTTCACTAGAAATCATGTGTACATAATGTGCATAATACTCTTCTATCTTTTTATGCCAATAACATTGACAATTTAGATAAAATGGGTAAATTTCTAGAAATATGACTTGTGAAGATTGATGCAAAAAGAAAATCCGAACTGTCATATACATGAAAGTCATGCTACTTAAGTGCAATCCTTGCACCAGACATATCGACATCAGCTGAGATCATGTTATAAAAGTAGAGCCTCGGGTCCCACACCTGACCTCCTGAATCATTATCTAAATTTTAACAGTATCCCCAGGTGACTCATATCCACATTAATGTTTGGAAAACACTTCATTAAGGAAATTGAATCAGTAATTATAAACCTTCCCACAAAGAATACTCTGTCCCAGATAACTTGATTTGTGAATTCTTCAAAACTTTTAAGGGAGAAAAAGCAACATTGTACAATCTGCCAGAAAACAGAAAAAGGGAAAACACTTTCCAACTAATTTTATGAGGTCATCGTAACCTTGATAACACAATCTTGTAAAGACATCACAAGAAAGGAAAATTTCAGGTCAGTCTCTCATGAACATGGAAGAAAGAATCTTAAAAACATATAGCAAATTAGAATCCAGTGATAAATAAAAAGAATATTATATCACAGACATGTTCATTCCAGGAGTGCCAGGCTGATGCATATGTTTGTGCATCAAAACTCATGTTCATAGCAGGATTTTTCATTATAGCCCCAAACTGAAAACCACCTAAATATCCTCAATGGTAGTGTGGATAAATAGACTGTGGTGTATTCACACAATAGGATACTATATAGCAATGAAAATGAACAAACTGCAAATCTTACAAATTATTGAATGAAAAAACCCAGACACAAATGAACATATATTGTTTTATTTCAGTTATACTGTAGAAAGTTCAAACCAACAAATTTAATCCATAGTATTAGAAGTAAGAATAGCGGTTACCTTTGTTGAATTATGGATTGTAGTGACATGAAAGGGAACAAGAGGGCTTTCTGCAGTGTAAATTATTTTCAATTTCTTGATCTGGGTGGTAGTTATGTATATGTGTTCATTTTGTGATAATTCACTTAGGTTTTGTGGACTTTTATGCATTTATCTTGCATGTGTGTATACTCCTCAAAATAATACATGGCTCCTTTTAGATGTAATTGATCCTTATATTACCTCTATGAAAGAGAAAATAATGCCCTACAGAGAGATTCCATGCTAGATTGCCGGAGTCCATGAAATCCCAATATCAGTGTTCATTTTCTGAGTTAAATATTTTGACAAATAATGTTCCTTTGTATGGGAAATCACATTATTACCTGAATATCTCATGCGTGGTTATATATTACTTGGAATTTTGGTGGGTAGCCCTTGTGGTGCAGTGGTTAAGCATTCGACTGCTAACAAAAAGGTCAATAGTTCAAACCTACCAGCTGCTCCACAGTAGAAAGATGTGGCAGTCTGTTTCCACTAAGATTTACAGCCTTGGAAACCCTATGGGGCAGTTCTACTCTGTCTTATAGTGTCACTATGAGTCAGAATCAACTCAACAGTGTTGGGCTTTGGAACCCTGTTCCCTGATTTTGCCTGGACTTCATGGTATGTAAATTTAAAAATTAACTTAAACATTATTTTGGGGCCATAATTTTAAATGCACATTTTCTCATAGATATTCAGGAAAATATTTGAGTATGTTGTCCAAATTTTTCTCGTTATCGTGTTATTTTTAAAAATAGAATTTGTAGAAAACTTTCACCTAGGAGATATACCAGAAGTCATGTTTTCTTCATAGATAAGAGTCCAATTTTTTAAATGATTAGTCTTGTTCACAAAAATATAGGCTCTGAATTTTTTCTCTAAAATTTCTCTATTTATTTTTACACTTTCCTTTTAAATACTGAGGAATGTTACTGGATAATTAAATGAGGTGGCGGTAGTTTTCCAGACGGCTTTGTCTTTTCATTAAGAAGGAAATGTTATAAGGGGATATTACTCAGTTTATCATACTTCTATCATAAAAAGTGCTAAGTGCACCTGGCTTTTGTTACACTTCTGCACTGTGAATTCGAATCACATCTTTTGCATTTTCAATCAAGTTCATAGATGAAAGGAAGGGAGAGAGGCAGGAGAAAGTAAGTTCAAAAGAAATTTTGTTAAGATCATCATTTTAACCTCAGTGTGGTAAATGGTTTTTAATTCTTAATAAATCACATTATATTTCCCTGTTAAAGTTTAATTCTCATTCTTCAATTAAAATAAACAGACTGTGCCTTTCATTCTATTGTGAGGCAGGGAAAAACTTTACAAATTTCCAAATGTTTTTAAAATCATTATTATACCTTATAGCAGTGTTCAGGGTTGTGTAATTCATGGAGAATCAGATTTCCATACCCCCAAATATTGTAAACTATTTTCAATTTTTTTTAATATGGGGCATTTTTTATTAAGCAGCTTTATTGAGGTATGATTCACATAACATATAATTTATCCATTTAAGTTGTGTAATCCAATGGCTTTTAGTATATTCACAGAGTTCTGTAATCATTACCATGACCAATTTTAGAACATTTTCCTCACCCCCAGAGTTGGCTTAAACCAATTTATTTCCCATTTCCCTACCTACCCACTCAGCTTTAGGCAATCACTTAATCTACTTTCTTCATAGATTTCCTATTCTGAACATTTCACATAAATGGCATCATATAATATATGTCTTTTTGTGATTGGCTAGTTTCACTTAGCATAATGTTTTTGAGGTTCATCCATATCATGGCATGTATCAGGACTTCATTCCTTTTTATTGACGTAGTATGGAAAACCACATTTTGTTCATCCATTCATCAGTTGATGAACAACTGAATTATTTTCACTTTTAAACTTCTATGAATACTGCTGCTATGAACTCATTTATTAATTCTAATAGGTGTTTTTTAGTGACTCCCTTAGGATTTTATACACACAATTTCATGTCCTCTGCAAATAGAGATAGTTGTACTTCCTTTCCAATCTTGATGTCATTTATTTGCATTTCCTTCCTAATCGTCCTAGCTAGAACCTCCAATACAGTGTTGAGTGTAAGCAGTGAGAGCATCATACTTGTCCTTTTCCTGACCTAGGGGGAAACCATTCAGCCTTTCACCATCATGTGTGGTGTTAGGTTTGAGCTTTTCATAGATGGCATTTATCAGATTGAAGAAGTTCCCTCTTATTCCTAGTTTGTTGAATGTTTTTGTCATAAAAGGGTGTTAGATTTTGTCAAATGCTTTTTCTGTGTCTGTTGAGACGATCATTTGGTTTTTACACTATATTCTATTAATATGGTGTATCTCAGTTAGCTAGTGCTGCTGTAACAAAATATCACAAGTGGGTGGCTTTAAGAACAGAAATGTATTCTCTCACAGTTCTGGAGTATAAAAATCCAAGTTATGGTCTCGGTAATGTGATTCCTTCTTTATTGGTAGTCCCAGACGTTCATTGGTTCCTTGGCTTGTAGACGAGCCTTACATAGCTACTGTCTTCACCTGTGGGTGTCTCTATCTATTCCGGTCTTTTTATAACTCAAAAGTGATTACGTTTAAGACACATCCCATACTGGTACAAGTTTTTGCATGAGCATATATTTTCATCTCTCTTGGTTAGATACCTAGGAGTGGTATTGCTGGGTCAAATGCTTAACTTTTTGAAGAGCTGCCAAACTTTTTTCCACAGAGGCTGAAGTGTTTTACATTCCTAAAATAGTTTACATTTAGGATTACATCTACAAGTATAGGGGGTTAGGACTGCAACACATATTTTGAGGTGACACCATTCATGGTGTATTACCTTGATTGATTCACAGAGATTAAACAAAGTCTGCATTCTTGGGGTAAATACTACTTTTTATGGTGTATAATCTTTTTTTATATATAATCTATTTTAAATACTGCTGAATTTGTTTTGCCGTTGTTTCATTGAGGATTTTATGTCTGTATTCATAAGGGATATTGGTCTGTAGTTTTATTTTCTTGTTGTATTGTTGATGCTTTTGGTACAGTGATAATTCTAACCTCATAGATTGTGTTGGGAAGTGTTCCCTACTCTTCTATGTTTTGGAAGAGCTTGGTAGTAATTCTTTGAGAAATTGGTATTAATTCTTATTTAAACATTTGGTAGAAGTTTCCAGTGGCCGTTTAGTCCTGAGTTTTTCTTTTTACCTTTTTTTTTTTAATTTTTATTGTGCTTTAAGTGAAAGTTTACAAATCAAGTCAGTCTCTCATACAAAAATTTATATACACCTTGCTATATACTCCTAATTGCTCTCCCCCTAATAAGACAGCCCACTCTTTCCTTCCACTCTCTCTTTTTGTGTCCATTCCACCAGATTCTAACCCCTTCCACCCTCTCATCTCCCCTCCAGGCGGGAGATGCCAACATAGTCTCAAGTGTCTACTTGATCCAAGAAGCTCATTCTTCACCAGCGTCTTTTTCTATCCCATTGTCCAGTCCAATCCCTGTCTGAAGAGTGGTTCCTGTCCTGGGCTAACAGAAGGTCTGGGAACCATGACCTCTGGTGTCCTTCTAGTCTCAGTCAGACCATTAAGTCTGGTCTTTTTACGAGAATTTTGGGTCTGCATCCCACTGCTCTCCTGCTCCTTCAGGGGCTCTCCGTTGCACACCTCAAATCTGTTCCTATTGTTTACTGCTTACTTTCTATAAATTATCTGTTCCTGTTGTCTATTGTCTACCTTTTATAAATAATAATAATGGCTTTCAGCTGCCAACACTTTGTAAAGTATCTTTTTATATGACCCAACCGGATTGGATAGTAGGGTCCTTATCTTAGCAGTTTAATGATTGTTTGGAATTTAGAGGCATAAGCTTTGGGCATATGTGTGCATAGCTATACGCATACATACGCACACAGTTCAGTGAACTTGTTTTGAAACAGGGTCTTTGAAGGTGTTATCAGTAAAGTTAACATGAGGTCATACTGCATTAGGATGGGTTCTAATTCAGTCTGAATGGTGTCCTATAAAAGAAGAGACCCAGAGAGACAGAAAGAAGATAGCCATGTGACAAAGGAGTTATGCTTCAGCGACAAGCCAAGAAACAACAGGGTCTACCAGAAGCAAGGAGAGATCTTTCCCTATGTCCTTTGGTGAAAATATGGCCCCGTCAACACCTTGAATTCAGATTAACTGGCCTCCAAAATTGTGAGACAATAAATGTTTGTTTTTATAAACCTACCTTGTGGTGGAAACCCTGGTAGCATAGTGGTTAAGTGCTACGGCTGCTAACCAAACGGTCGGCAGCTCAAATCTACCAGGCACTCCTTGGAAACTCTATGGGGCAGTCCTACTCTGTCCTATAGGGTTGCTATGAGTTGGAATCGACTCGACAGCACTGGGTTTGGTTTTACCTTGTGGTATTTTTCTGTGGCATCTTTAGGAAACAAACCTGATCTGAAATAATTTAAATAATCTTCCAGAAAAAGAAATCTAGCCCAAAGGCATAATTCTAAAGTAAGAAATTCTGAGGTCACCGTAAGCCTCTGGGACAGATATTTTGAAGTAGGTTAAAAAAAAAAAAAAAAGCAGTTGCCTTGGAGTGGATTCCAAGTTACTGTGCTTCATAGAGTTTTAAGGCTGAGACTTTTCAGAAGTAGGTTCCCAGGACTTCTTTCCAAGATGAGTCTGGGTGTGTTTGAACTGCCAACCTTTCAGTGAGCAGTTGAAATCTTAACGTTCGTGCCAACCAGGGAATCTTTGGAGTAGGTAGAGTTTGTGAAATTTCATTAATTACTAGACATAGCATGGCCCTTGATATATTCAATAAACATTTTCCTCCTTAGCTCAATGAAAATATTATTTTTTTTAGAATATCTTCATCCCCAATTTTCCTTAAAAGTCTTTATCTTGTGAGAAATCTATTTATTGTTTTTGTAGCAATTCTGGGTGGCCTATTTAAGTGTTTTAATGATGTTGCTGAGTTCTATTATGATGAGAATTGATGTATATTTTTTCACAGTGAGTTGATATTACCATAGAATCACTGTTGTGTTTTATTACATCGTATATCCCAATTTGTGTATTGGGAGTTCATTTTTAGAAGGGTGTATCTGTTGTTTAAATAGTGTGGAAAATCCTTTTATATGCCTGATAAGCCTTTTCTCAATGCCTTCTTCCCTGAAATTCCAATTTAGAGAAGCCCATTTGAGAACTCTGTAAAAGCCAAAAGCAACCTGATTGATGCTAACAAAGAAACTATTTTTTCAAACATTATTTCTACCATAAAAAAAAAAAAAAACTAAAAGTGTATCATATTTGTATTTGTTCTGAACCATGGAATAAAAAGAAAAGATGTCCTTCCTATCCTCATTGGAATTTTAATACCCTGAAATTTAATAGTATATTTGTTATGAGATTATTGTCATAGATTGAATTGTGTCCTCCAAAAAATATGTTTAAGTCCTAACCCCTGGTACCTGTTAATGTGGCATTGTTTGGAAATAGAATCTTTGAAGATGTTTTCGGTTAACCTGAGATCATATCAGAGCAAGGTAGGTCCTAATATCATCTGAGTAGTGTCTTATAAAAGAAAAGAACAGACATGGAGACAGATATAGACAGAGAAAAGATGGCCATGTGAGGAAGGAGACAGATGTAGCTGCAAGCCAAGAAATGCCAAAGATTGCCAGGAGCTACCAGAGCTTAGGACAGAGGCATAGAACAGTTTCTGTCTCGTAGCCTCAGAAGAAATCAACATAGCCAACTCTCTCATTTGGACTTCTAGCCTCCAGAACTGTGGGACAATAATTTCTGTTCTTTAAAGCTACTCACTTTTGTGGTATTTTGTTACAGCAGCCCTAGGGAACTAATGTTGCTGTTGATGATTGCTGTTGAGTTGATTCCTATTCATACTAACAGGATTATTCCCAGAGCACTCAGATTCCCGGAGAACAGCAACTTAAAAGCACTCACTCTACTAATCAAAGACTAATTTGAAATAACATGATAGTTTCTTTTAAAATCTACTAATGTAATCATCGAAGTCAGTATCTATAAATAGAAAATTTGCAGATTTGAGGTGGACATTTGTCAGAGAAATGTGCCATAAAGCAACATTATGATAATGAGCAATACATTTTGCTAAACGAGATTTAATAAAGCTGATGCTGACAAGAAGCAGCTGGGAGATTCAAACTGCCAACCTTTTGGTTAGCAGACAAGTTCTTAACCACTTCAACCACCAGGGCTCCATTATACATACAGTGCTGAGTAAATACAGAATGGTTTAGTATAAATAATAATATCACAAATATGTACTATGTGTCCACCCTTGACAGCCTAACATTTAAGAACAGTAATGATTCTAACAGGCATGCCCATAATACTCTTGTATCTGGATTTTTAAGTTCTTAAAGTTTATTATATTTCAGTTTGGGCAGGTGAACTTGTTACTTGCTTATGGATTTATTCACTCAACAAATACTGGGTACCAACTATAATCAAGAACTGTGGGGGACACAAATGTGAATAAGATTTGCAATCTTCCTTCAAGAAACATATTGCTTAGAACAGACTTTTAGGTATAATTTTATAAGGTTTTATAAATATTATTGTAATCTTTTGCCTAAAACACTTTTTAAAATTTTTATTGTGCTTAAAATAAAAGTTTACAAACCAAGTCAGTCTCTCATACAAAAACTTCTATACACCTTGTTCTGTACTTCTAGTTGCCCACCCTCTAATGAGACAGCACACTCCTTCCCTCCACTCTCCATTTTTGTGTCCACTTGGCCAGCTTCTGACCCCCTCTACCCCCTCATCTCCCATCCAGACAGGAGCTGCCCACGTAGTCTCATGTGTATACTTGATCCAAGAGCTCACTCTTCACCAGTATCATTTTCTATCCCATAGTCCAGTTCAATCCCGGTCTGAAGAGTTGGCTTTGGGAATGGTTCCTGTCTTGGGCTAACAGAAGGTCTGGGGACCATGATCTCTGAGGTCCTTCTAGTCTCCATCAGACCATTAAGTCTGGTCTTTTTATGAGAATTTGAGCTCTGTAGCCCACTGCTCTCCTGCTCCCGCAGGGATTCTCTGTTGTGTTCCCTGTCAGGGCAGTCATTGCTTGTAGCCAGGCACCATCTAGTTCTTCTGGTCTCAGGCTGATGTAGTCTCTGGTTTATATGGCCCTTTCTGTCTCTTGGACTCATAATTACGTTGTTTCTTTGGCATTCTTCATTCTCCTCTGTTCCAGCTGGGTTGAGACCAATCGATGCAGTTTAGATGGCGACTTGCTACTGTTTAAAACCCCAGACGCCACTCTCCAAAGTGGGGTGCAGAGTGTTTTCTGAATAGATTTTATTATGCCAGTTGACTTAGATGTCCCCTGAAACCGTGGTCTCCAAACTCCTGCTCCTGCTATGCTGGCCTTGGAAGCATTCAGTTTATTCAGGAAACTTCTTTGCTTTTGGTTTATCCAGTTATGCTGACCTCTCCTGTATTGTGTGTTGTCTTTACCTTCACCTAAAGTAGTTCTTACCTACTATCTAATTAGTGAAAGCCCCTCTCCCTCCCTCCCTCCCTCCCTCCCTCCCTCCCTCCCTCCCTCCCTCTCCATTCTCATAACCACCAAAGAACATTTTCTTCTCTGTTTAAACTATTTTTCGAGTTCTTATAATAGTGGTCTTATACAGTATTTGTCCTTTTGCAACTGACTAATTTCACTCAGCATTATGCCTTCCAGATTCCTCCATGTTATGAAATGTTTCACAGATTCATCACTGTTCTTCATCTATGCATAGTATTCCATTGTGTGAATATACCATAATTTGTTTATCCATTCATCCATTGATGGGCACCTTGGTTGCTTCCATCTTTTTGCTATTGTAACAGTGCGGCAATGAACATGGGTGTGCATATATCTGTTCATGTAAAGGCTCTTATTTCTCTAGAATATATTCCAAGGAGTGGGAGTGCTGGGTCATATGGTAGTTCTATTTCTAGCTTTTTAAGGAAACTCCAAATCGATTTCCGAAGTGGTTGTACCATTTTACATTCCCACCAGCAGTGTGTAAGTGTTCCAGTCTCTCCACAGCCTCTCCAACATTTATTATTTTGTGTTTTTTGGATTAATGCCAGCCTTGTTGGAGTGAGATGGAATCTCATTGTACTTTTCATCTGCATTTCTCTAATTGCTAATCGGAAGCCCTGGTGGCATGGTGGTTAAGTGCTAGGGCTGCTAACCAAGAGGTTGGAAGTTCGAATCCACCAGGCGCTCCTTGGAAGCTCTATCGGGCAGTTCTACTCTGTCCTATGGGATCGCTATGAGTCAGAATTGACTCGACGGCAGTGGGTTTTTGGTAATTGCTAATGATTGTGAACATTTCCTCATGTATCTGTTAGTGACCTGAATGTCCTCTTCAGTGAAGTCCTTGTTCATATCCTTTGCCTATTTTTTAATTGGGTTATTTTTCTTTTTGTAGTTGAGTTTTTTGCAGTATCATGTAGAATTTAGAGATCAGACAGTGCTCGGAAATATCATAGCTAAAAACATTTTCCCAGTCTATAGGTAATCTTTTTACTCTTTTGGTGAAGTCTTTGGATGAGCATAGGTGTTTGATTTTTAGGAACTCCCAGTTACCTAGTTTCTCTTCTGCATTGTTAGTAATGTTTCATATACTGTTTATGCCATGTATTAGGGCTCCTAGCATTGCCCCTATTTTTTCTTCTATGATCTTTATCGTTTTAGATTTTCTATTTAGGTCTTTGATCCATTTTGAGTTAGTTTTTGTGCATGGTGTGAGGTAAGGGCCTTGTTTCATTTTTTTGCAGATGGATATCCAGTTATGCCAGCACTATTTGTTAAAAAGACTGTCTTTTCCCCCATTTAACTGACTTTGGGCCTTTGTCAAATATCAGCTGTTCATATGCGGATGGATTTATGTCGGATTGTCAGTTCTGTTCCATTGGTTTATGTATCTGTTGTTGTTCCAGTACCAGGCTGTTTTGACTACTGTGGCGGTAATAGGTTCTAAAATCAGGTAGAGTGAGGCCTCCCACTTTTCTTTTTCGGCAATGCTTTACTTATCTGGGGCCTCTTTCCCTTCCATATGAAGTTGGTCATTTGTTTCTCCATCTCATTAAAAAATGTCATTGGAGTTTGGATTGGAATTGCATTGTATGTATAGATCACTTTTGGTAGAATAGACATTTTTACAATGTTAAGTCTTCCTATTCATGAGCAAGGTATTTTTTTCCACTGATAAAGGTCTCTTGTTTTTTTGCAGTAGTGTCTTGTAGTTTTCTTTGTATAGGTCTTTTATGTCTCTTGTAAGATTTATTCTTAAGTTTTTTTATCTTCTTGGGGGTACTATACATGGCATTGATTTGGTGATTTCCTCTTCCGTGTTCTTTTTGTGGGTGTAGAGTAATCCAACTGATTTCTGTATGTTTTTCTTGTATCCTGATACTCTGCTGAACTCTTCTATTAGTTTCAGTAGTTTTCTTGAATTCTTTAGGATTTTCTGTGTATATGATCATGTCATCTGCAATTAGAGATACTTTTACTTCTTCCTTGCCAATCTGGATGCCCTTTTTTTCTTTATCTAGCCTAATTGCTCTGGCTAGGACCTCCAGCACAATGTTGAATAGGAGTGGTGATAAAGGGCATTCCTGTCTGGTTCCAGATCTCAAGAGGAATGCTTTCAGACTGTCTCCATATAGGGTGATGTTGGCTGTTGGCTTTGTATAAATGCCCTTTATTATGCTTAGGAATTTCCTTCCATTCCTATTTTGCTGAGAGTTTTTATCATGAATGGGTGTTGAACCTTGTCAAATGCCTTTTCTGCATCAATTGATAAGATCATGTGGTTCTTGTCTTTTGTTTTATTTATATGATGTATTACATTAATTGTTTTTCTAATGTTGAACCATCATCCCTGCATACCTGGTGTGAATCCCACTTGGTCATGGTGAATTCTTTTTTTGATATATTGTTGAATTCTATTGGCTAGAATTTTGTTGAGGGTTTTTGCATCTAAATTCATGAGGGATACAGGCCTGTAATTTTTGTGTGTGTGTGGTGTCTACGTTTTTCGGTATCAGGGATATGCTGGCTTCGTAGAATGACTTTGGGAGTAATCAGTTTTTTTCTAAGCTGTGAAATACCTTTAGTAGTAGTGGTGTTAACTCTTCTCTGAGAGCTTGGCAGAAATCTGCAGTGAAGCCCTCTGGGCCAGGGCTTTTTTGTTGTTGTTGGGAGTTTTTTTAATTACCTTTTCAATGTCTTCTTTTGTTATGGGTTTGTTTAGTTGTTTTACCTCTGTGTTAGTTTAGGTAGGTAATGTGGTTCTAGAAATTTTTCCATTTCTTCTAGGTTTTCACATTTGTTAGAGTACAATTTTTAGTAGTAATCTGATGTGATTCTTTTAATTACAGTTGGGTCTGTTGTAATATCACCCATGACATTTCTTATTTGGGTTATTTGCTTCCTCTCCTGTTTTTCTTTTTTCAGTTTGGCCCATGGTTTATCAATTTTGTTAATTTTTTCAAATTTTCAGCTTTTGGTCTTAACTCTTTCAATTGTTTTTCTGTTCTCTATTTCATTTAATTCTGCTCTAATTTTTATTATTTGTTTTCTTCTGGTGCCTGAGGGTTTACTTTGTTGCTGTCTTTCTGTTTTTTCAAGTTGTAGAGATAATTCTTTGATTTTGACCCTTTCTTCTTTTTGTTTGTGTGCACGTATTGATATAAATTGACCTCTGAGCACTGCTTTTGCTATGTCCCAAAGGTTCTGATAGGAAGTGTTCTCATTCTCATTGGATTCTATGAATTTCTTTATTCCATCCTTCATGTCTTCTATGACCCAGTCATTTTTCAGCAGGGTATTGTTCAGTTTCCATGTGTTTGGTTTCTTTTCCCTGCTTTTTCTGTTACTGTTTTCTATTTTTATTGCCTTATGGTCAGAGAAGATGCTTTGTAATATTTTGAGGTTTTGGATTCTGCTAAGGCTTGCTTTAGGACCTAATATGTGGTCTATTCTAGAGAATGTTCCATGTGCACTAGAAAAGAAAGTATACTTGGCTGCTGTTGGGTGGAGTGTTCTGTATATGTATATGAGGTCAAGTTGGTTGACTGTGGCATTTAGATCTTCCGTGTCTTTACTGAGTTTCTTTCTGTATGTTCTGTCCTTCACTGAAAGTGGTATGTTGAAGTCTCCTAGTATAAATGTGGAGCTGTCTATCTCACCTTTCAGTGCTGATAGAGTTTGTTTTATGTATCTTGCAGCCCTGTCATTGGGTGTATAAATATACTTAAAACATTTTTATGCTTTACTTCCTAATTTACTTTTAGATCAGTAGCCACACCTTTACATATCACTATTCAGTTCTTACAGAAGGAAACTTGAAGACTCATAAAAACCTACTACAAGCTAGACATTATGATAGCTACCAGGGATGCTGAAATGGAAAAGAATCAGTACCCTAAAATATGGCTAGGGAACCTCTGCAGTGTGACATCAATTTTTTTTTATAATTTTTATCGTGCTTTAAGTGAAAGTTTACAAATCAAGTCAGTCTCTCACATAAAAACTTATATACACTTTGCTACATACTCCCAATTACTCTCCCCCTAATGAGACAATCCGCTCTCTCCCTCCACTCTCTCTTTTCGTGTCCATTTTGCCAGCTTCTAGCCCCCTGTACCCTGTCATCTCCGCTCTAAGCCGGAGATGCCAACGTAGTCTGAAGTGTCCACCTGATCCAAGAAGCTCACTCCTCACCAGCATCCCTCTCCAACCCATTGTCCAGTCCAATCCATGTCTGAAGAGTTGGCTTTGGGAATGGTTCCTGTCCAGGGCCAACAGAAGGTCTGGGGGCCATGACCACTGGGGTCTTTCCAATCTCAGTCAGACCATTGAGTCTGGTCTTCTTATGAGAATTTGGGGTCTTCATCCCACTGCTCTCCTGCTCCTTCAGGGGTTCTCTGTTGTGCTCCCTGTCAGGGCAGTCATCGGTTATAACCAGGCACCATCTAGTTCTTCTGGTCTCAGGATGATGTAGTCTCTGGTTCATGTGGCCCTTTCTGTCTCTTGGGCTTGTAATTACCTTGTGTCCTGACATCAATTTTTGAGAGAGGAGGTATGGAAGTAGAGACTGGGAGTATTAAAGACAAACTTTGTATGTTGAATCCTATGAACCAAATCAAAAATCAAACCCATTGCAATTGAGTCGATTCCAACTAATAGCAACCCTATAGGACAGAGAACTGCCCCATAGAGTTTCCAAGGAGCACCTGGTGCATTCAAACTGCTGACCTTTTGGTTAGCAACCATAGCTCTTAACCGCTATGCCACCAGGGATTCCAAACCAAGCCTGTTGCCATCGAGTCTCTTTTGACTCATGGCAACGCTAAAGGACAGAGTAGAACTGCCCCATAGGGTTTCCAAGGGGAGCCTGGTGGATTTGAACTGCCGACCTTTTGGTTAGCAGCCCTAGCTCTTAACCAGTACACCACCAGGGTTTCCTTAAAAGCTAGACATTATGTTAGCTACTAGGGATGCTGAAATGAAAAAGAATCAGTACCCTAAAATATGTCTAGAGAACCTCTGCACTATGACAACATCAATTTTTGAGAGAGGAGGTATAGAAGTAGAGACTGGGAGTATTAAAGACAAGCTTTGTGTATTGAAGTCAGACCTAAAAATGTCCCTAGAGAATTTCCGGTCTATTGCCTCACTTTGCACATGGCAAACAGAGGCCCGGAGAGAGAAAGTTAATTACCCGAGGTTACTACTTAATAGCCATTGAAAAAATTTAGGACACCTGACTCTTAGATGATGCTCAGACATAGTTATATTATTCTTCAGATGACAATGATAATTTTCAGCTCCATTTCATAGGTGGTGCATCCAGCACACTGGCAATCTTAGTGAAATTACATACATACATACTACTCACAATGTCAGCTTCTTAAATTGCATGCTGGGCCTTTGCTCCTCCAAATCCTGCTGCAAAGATAGTGACAATGTAGAGATGCAGATAAATCATGGCAGTTGCTTGGAGTCTCCCATAAACAGCTTCCCCATACTGGCTAGCCAACCAATGATGACCATGGCCTAACTCGCTAATCAATTGACTGCCACATAAACACTTTATGTTCCACTTACTACATGCCACATACTGTGTGTGAGAATTTATTTAATCCCCGTGACTGCCCAATGAAATAGGTAGGTTGTTATTGTTATGTGCCATTGAGCAGGCTCCAACACATAGCAACCTATGCAAACAGAAAGAAATGTTGCCCAGTCTTGTGCCATCCTCACAATCATTGCTATGTTTGAGCTCATTGTTGCAGTCACTGTGTCAATCCAGCTCATTCAGGTTCTCCCTCATTTTTGCTGACCCTCTACTTTGTCAAGCATGATATCTTTCTCAAGCCATTAGTCCCTCCTGATGACACGCGTCCGAAGTAAGTGAGATGAAGTCTCACTATCTTTGCCTCTAAGGAGCATTCCGGCTGTGCTTTCTCCAAGATAGATTTGTTTGTTCTTCTGTCAGTCATGGTATATTTAATATTTTTTGTCATCACCACAATTCAAATACGTCAGTTCTTCTTCTGTCTTCCTTTTTCGTTGTCCAGCTTTTGTATGCATATGAAATGACTGAAAAGACCATGCCTTGGGTCAGGTACACCTTAGTCATCAAAGTAACATCTTTGCTTTGTAACACTTTAAAGAGGTCTTTTGCAGGAGATTTGCGCATTTGATTTCTTGATTGCTGGTTCCATGAGCATTAAATGTAGATCCAAGAAGAATGAAATTCTTGACAACTTCAATTTCTTTGCCATTTATCATGATGTTGTTCTTTGGTCCAATAGTAAGAATTTTTCTTTTTCTTTATGTTCAGGTGTATGAGTTAGGCATATTATCCCCATTTTATAAATGGGGAAACTAAGGCATTGAGGTGTTAAGTAATATGTTTGAGGTCATACAGTTATTAAGTAATGGGACCAAGTTTTCAAACCTAGGTGATCTTGTTGTAGAGCAGGATTTCTCAACATCGATACTATTGACATTTTGGACTAGATAATTCTTTGGTGGAGGAAGATATTCTGTGCATTGTAGGATGTGAAACGTGTCTCCAAACATTTCTAAATGTCACTTGTGGAAAAAAATTGCCTCTCGTTGAGAACTACTGTGCTAGAATATGAACTCTCATACACTATTGCCTGTGGATAGTATTTCAAAATAATTTACCTTGATGGCTAGTCATTCAATAAAATAATACTGCTAAATCAGTAAATACATATTTATACAAACACAAATATTTAGTTTTTTGGATGCATTGTAAATATTGCTTTCCATTACATTTAGTGGTTGAATAACTTGCTTTAGAAAAAGCTTTGCATAACCTTCTTTTAATCTGTTCAGTTTGGTTTATTTGAGAGTGAAATAATCCCTTTTAATATCTAAGAGTAGTTTTAGTCTGTCTACCTTTCCCAATTCATAAGATTACTGAGCTTTAGCTCCAGCCTTGTTTATCATGTATTGAATTATTCTGATTTGATTTTTTCATTCTCCCTACCTCCAATTCAGACATATGAATGCAGTACCAAGACTCAGTTCCTTTAAAAAAAAATTTTTTTTTTTACTGTGTTTTCAGTGAAGTTTTCCTCAGTAGGTTAGATTCCCATTCAATAATTTCTACACAGTTTGTTCGGTGACATTGTTACATTTTTCACAATGCATGAACATTCTCATTATTCTGTTCTGGTTGTTCCATTTCAATTAATCTAGTTTCCCTGCTCCTTTGTGTTCTCATCTTTGTTATAAACTAATTGGTAACTTTTAGGTCTCGTATATGTGATTTTTTTAAAGGAGCACAGTACTCACGGATGATATTCATTAGTTTTTGAGCAAATTTGTAATTTACCTAAAAGGAGACCTCCAAGGTTAGTTTGGTTCAAGATTTGAAGAGTATCTCAGGGCAGGAGTCTTGGGCAGTCCTCTAATCTCAACCTGTCCAGTAGGTCTTTTTTTGTTTTGTTTTCTCTTAGCCATCCTAATGGGAGTGAAATGGTATCTTATTGTGATTTTGATTTCCATTCTCTGATGGCTAATGATGTTGAGCATCTTTTCATGTCTCTGTGGGCCATTTGATATCCTCTTTGGTGAAATGTCTGTTCGTATTCTTTGCCCAGTTCTTGACTGGGTTATTTGTTTTTGACTCAGGTGCTTTTTGCTTCCTGTTTTCTTTTTTTCCCCCAAGGTTAAATTAAACAAGAAGGAAAGGGGAAGAGGGTAGATTACAAAGGCTTTATCTCTACCAAGGCCAAATCACAGAAGAAAATAAGAAAAATCTACTCTTATTGTAACATTTACCTTATTTCCTTTTCTGTTCTTCCCTTTGCTCAAGTATTTCTCCCTCTTTCTCCACTTCTCTCATTTCTCCTAATATTCAGCAGTATTAGAACAGTAGTTCTGAAGACTTTTATAGAAGTTAACCTGTTGCTTAAATTGTCATTCAGTCTACGTAAATATGATTTAACAGTAGCCTTAAAATAGGGATAATGAAGTCTGGCAAATCATTGGGAAATTACACAGCTTCACTTATCTTTAGGCAGGACTATGTGAGTATGATAACTTTAATAGCTCTAATTTGGGATTCAAAATAATAGAAATATGGAGAGTTTATATCTCATTTCTTCTTTCCATAACCATTTTTTTCCACTTTTTTTTTTTATACCAGTTAAGAAAATTTAATAGAGTGGGGAAAATCTCCAGAAAGCAGTTTGTTTTAGGTATTAATCTCTATGTTATTGTAATTACCTCAAAGGATAGATTCATATCTTACTTTACAAAACCTAGCCCAGAGGAGAAACAGCCACAATTAAGTGCTGAAGAACATCTTCCAAGTGGAAAAGGTGCAGATAGAAATCCATTAATTAAAGCAAAAGGAAAGCTAGGTCAACAGGGTTTGGTAACAGCCATTTCAAAAATATCAAAAGAACCAAGTTACTGGCTGTAAAAATAAGCACAACCCTCACAGACCCTAGAAAGGAAAATCTAAATCTCTAGATTGAGAGTATAAGAAATGATTAAGGCTGATTAGAAGGTACAGGTCTTCATCAACCAATAATTTTGGTCTTGAAGGAGAACATCAAAGCTAGTTTGATTGAAGATGTTGTTTATTATAGATATTTTATATAAGTGAGATCATACTATATTTGTTCTTTTGTATATGACACATCACTCAGCATAATGTTTTCAAGGTTCATCTGTGTTGTAGCATGTATAAGAATTTCATTTCTCTTTATGGCTGAATAAAAAAATAATAAAAGCGTATGTATATACCACGTATGTATTAAAACATTGACTTGTTGATGTACACTTGAGTTTCCACCTTTTGGCTATTGTGAATAATGCTGCAGTGTACAGTGTGCTAGTATCTCTTTGAGTCCCCACTTTCAATTCTTTGGGGTATATGCCTAGGAGTGGAATTGCTGGTTCATGTGGTTGTTCTATATTTAACTTTTTTGAGAAATGTCCAAGTTATTTTCCACAGTGGCTGCACAATTTTACATTCTTATCAGCAATGCACAAATATTCCAATTTTTCCAAATTCTCTCCAACTTGTTATTTTCAGCTTTTCTGATAATACCCATTCTAGAGGATGTGAAGTGGCATCTTATTGTAGTTGTATCCCCCTAATGACACATGCCCTTCAGCATCTTTTCATGTGCTTATTGGTCGTTTATATTTCTTCTTTGGAGAAATGTCTATTAAAGTTTTTTGCCTTTTTTTTTATTAGTTTGTTTTTCTTTTGGTTGTTGAGTTGTAGGAATAGTTAATTATATATTCTGGATATTAAATTTTTATCAAATATATGATTATCAAATATTTCCTCCCATTCTGTAGGTTGTTTCTTCACTTTCTTCATAAAGTCCTTTGATGTATAAAAGTTTTTAATTTTGATGAAATCAACTTTATCTGTTCTTGCTCATACTTTTGTTAAAAATCCACTATCAAATGCAAGGTTTTAAAGCTTTATCCCTGTGTTATCTTCTAAGAGTTTTATGGTTCTAGTTCTTTTATTTAGGTCATCTGTCCATTTTGAGTTAATTTTTGTATATCATGTGAGGTATGGGTCAACTTCATTTCTTTTGAAGGCAGAAATCCAGCATCATTTGTTGAAGAATTTTCTTTCACCATAAACATACTTGGCATTCTTGTCAAAAATTATTTGGCCATAGATGTGTGGCTTTATTTCTAGACTCTCAATTCTATTCCATTTGTCTGTACCAAAAACCAAACCAAACCTATTGCCGTTGAGTCAATTCTGACTCATAGTGACATTATAGGACAGAGTAGAACTGCCCTCATAGCGTTTCCAAGGAGCGGCTGGTGGACTCGAACTGCCAACCTTTTGGTTAGCAGCTGCAGCTCTTAACCACTGTACCACCAGGGCTCCCCATTGGTCTATAGGCCCATCCTTATACCAGTACCATACTATTCTGATTACTGAAGTTTATAGTACATTTTGAAATTGGGAGATGTGAGTCATGCTACATAGTACTTCGTTTTCAAAATTTCTTTAGCTATTCTGGGGCTCTTGCCATTCATATGAATTTGAGAATTGGCTCTTCGATTTTCTGCAACAAAGTTGGCTGGAATTTTCTTAGGGATATCATTGAATTCGTAGATCACTTTGGGTAATATTGACATTTTAACAATAGTATGTCTTCCAATCATAAACACAGGATGTATTTCCATTTATTTAGTTTTTTAATTTATTTCAACAATGTTTTATAGTTTTCAGTGTACATGTCATTCATCTCACTGGTTTAATTTATTCCAAGGTATTTTATTCTTTTAGATGTTATTATAAATGGAATTGTTTTCTTAATTTCCTTTTCAGATTGTTCATTGCTGATGTATAGAAACTCAACTGATTTTTGAGTGTTGAGCTTATACCCTGAAACTTTGCTGAATTCATTTATTAGCTCTAGTAACTTCCTTGTGGATTCTCTGTGATTTTTAATATACGGGATCATGTCCTTTGATAATACAAATAGTTTTTTTTTTCCTTTCCTATTTGGATGCCTTTTATTTCTTTATACTGCCTAATTACTCTGCCTAGGACTCCAGTACAATGTAGAACAGCAGTGAGGAAAGCAGGCATCCTTGTCTTGTTCCTGTTTTAAGGAGAAAGCTTGAAACTTTCACCATTGAACATGATAGTTGTTCTTTCTTTTTTTTTTTTTTTTTTTACAAATGCCCTTTATTATGTTGAGGAATTCACCTTCTATTCCCAGTATGCTGAGTGTTTTTTATGATAAAAGGGTGTTGGACTTTGACAAATGCTGTATCTGCATCTACTGAGACCATGTAGTTCTTTTTCTTTGTTCTATTAATTGGTGTATTATGCTGATTTTGTTATATTGAACCACGTTTGCATTTCTGGGATAAATCTAACTTGGTCACGGTGTATAATCCTTTTAAAATATTATTGGCCATTTAACCAAAGAGTGTGTACAAAAGGCCAACAAACACATGAAAAGATGCTTAACATCATTAATCATTAGGGAGATGTAAATAAAGTCCACAATAAGATACCACTTCACTCTCACTAGGATGGCAAAGATAAAAAACAAAAACAAAACAGAAAATAACAAATGTTGGTGAGGATGCAGAGAAATCAGAACATTCATCTATTGCTGGTAGGAATGCAAAATGGTACTGGTGCTGTGGAAAATGGTTTGATGGTTTCTCAAAGATTAAAAATAGAGTTGCTATATGACCTAGAAATCCCACTGGTATATACCCAAGACACCTGAAAGCAACAACACTAATAGACACATGTACACCAGTGTTCATATTTCAGCACTCTTAACAATAGCCAAAAGATGGAAACTGCCCAAGTGTCCATCAGTGGATAAATGGATAAACAAAATGTGCTACATACACACAATGGAATATTATTCTGTCATAAAGAGAAATGAAGTCCTGATAATTCCACAACATCACATGTGTCAGGACTTGATTGATCCACAGTCAACACCCATGGAAGCAGCGGTCAAGAAATGAAAAGATGCATTGCATTGAGCAAATCTGCAAAAGACCTCTTTAAAGTGTTGAAAAGCAAAGATGTCATCTTGAAGGCTAAGATGCTCCTGACCCAAGCCATGGTGTTTTCAGTCGCCCCATATGCATGTGAAAATTGGGCAATGGATAAGGAAGACCGAACAAGAATTGACACCTTTGAATTGTGGTATTGGTGAAGAATATTGAATATAACATGGACTGCCGAAAGAACAAACACATCCATCTTGGAAGAAGTACAACCAGAATGCTCCTTAAAAGCAATGATGGTGAGACTTTGTCTCACATACTTTGGACATGTTATCAGGAGGGATCAGTCCCTGGATAAGGACATCATGCTTGGTAAAGTAAGAAGAGGAAGACCCTCAATGAGATGGATTGACACAGTGGCTGTAACAATGGGCTCAAGCATAACGATTGTGAGGATGGCGTAGGACCGAGTAGTGTTTCATTCTGTTGTACATAGGGTCACTATGAGTTGGAACTGACTCGATGGCACCTAACAACAACAACAACAACAATAAAAAGAAATGAAGTCCTGATACACGCCACAAATGCATGTACCTTGAAAATATTATGGTGAGGTAACTAAGTCAATCAGAGAAAAAGAAAAAGTATGCTCTCACTAATATGAAACACTTAAAAGTATAGGCAAATTATAGAGGTAAGAGTTTAACAGTGATTACCAGGGGCAGGAGGGAGAGGAAAGAGGGAAATCTTTCTTTAGTTAGCATTGAGTTTCTGTTTATGGGGATGGAAAATATGATAATAGATGCTGGTAATGGTTGTACAACATGATCTGCGTAATTGGTTTTATTGAATTTTACAAGTGAAAAATGTTGAATTGGTAAATGTTACCTATATTTTTACATCAATAGAAAAATGCTATTGGATTTCACATCTATATTCATAAGGGATTTGATTTGTAGTTTCTTTCCTTGTGATGTCTGTATCTGTCTTTGGAATCAGGGAAATGTTTTCCTCATAGAATGAATTAGAAAGTGTTTTCTCTTATTCTATTTTTTTTCGAAATTTTAAGAAGGATTGGTATCACTTCTTCTATAAATGGTAGAATTTCCTAGTGAAGCCATCTGGTACAGTTGGGGAGGGTGTGGGGCACAGTCGAGTAAAAAACCAAAGCTTTCCTATCTTTGAGAGGTTGCCTTTTGTGTGTGTGTGTGATTCAGTGCTTGCTGAGTTGCTGTAACTCTTTGACTGGATTCAAGATTTCTGACACCATTAATTATGCCAGTTTCTTCTTTTTTTGATGTTTTTCTGGGGGGGTGGGAGTGTACAGCTACTTACTGTCCCATCTTATACCAGCTAGAGTGCTCATGAAACAGTTTTGATGGGTGGGCCAACTCTAGGGCTGTGTGAGTAAATAGATAGGTTGAGTGGACAGCTAGACTCATCCTTTTGATGCCTTCCTGGACAATAAGCAGGTGACATAAATCCCTCATAGTTGATGAAGTCAAATTTACTTTTTAAAATGAGAATATTCCAAATGAATTTGGTGCATTGACTATTTTTTGCGTATAGTTAGGCAAATTTGTGTACCCACTATATCACAAATTTCTTATTCTAAGCAGTGCATTTATGAGGTGCTCATTTATGTGGCTTCCAAACAAGGCTTTACCATTCATCATAACTCCTAGTTCTCATAGTGATGGCCAGCAGCACAGATAATTCAAATCACCAATTAATAGAGAATTATTTAACTTTTAGGGGTCATACTTTATTTTCTAGCTCACATCATCATACAAAGATAATGGTTATGGCATGCTTTGAAGTGCAAAGAGCTATATAAACTAAAGAATTATCTTAATGTTAGCAGTGGAATTTTTATTTTAACAAAGCACGTTTGTTTGTGTCCTCTTCGTACTAGGTGATAGAAAAGTGATGAGTGATTTAACACCTGCTTTGCAGGTGGAAGTAGTTCCTCATTCATGGACAGGAAAACATACCTGCAAGTTTTGAGATATATTTTTGAGTTGTCGTTTAATTACAAACAGTTTTGGAAACTACCATGGCAGCAGTAGTATTCCAAAAAGGAGAATCTATATCATAACAAAATTAGCTTGTATAGTGTAACTAGTCAGCTTTGTGCTGAATATAAGTATTTTTCTTCAATGATTCTTTTAAATTTTACTTAGCAGGATTGAGTTTCCTCCAAAATCACAGTCTCCCAAAAGAGAAAATCAGTAAATAGATATTTTATTAGTTTATCTTTGTTAAAGACTGAGATTAGTCTTGATGTAAAACATAGAAGATAGTAATCATTTGGAAGATTCCAACTAATGTTGGGATAGAGTATGGTTCCCTTACCTTTTTAACTATACTTTTGTATTTGGACCCAAGATAAATAATCTATAGTGATAAAAGTGGAATTTTTTTTTTTTATGGTGTATGGTATGAGTGTTTTGCACAATTTTCATTTTGGTTTTTGGACTTAAAATGCTTCTTCTTGTTCTTTTACATATGTAATTCTAAGGTGTTGGCAGTCAGCTTTCTGCATAAAAAAATAGTTTAGAACCTTATGAGGCCATTTACTTCATGCTCAACATCATATAAAAACCTGCCGGTTTAGCTACCTGACAGGCTTGCCTCTTAGCCGTACAAAATGAATGGCTGTAGTTCCTGCTTATGGCAGTTTCCCTGGCAGCCCATTCATTCTGCGCCTGGGGGAAATCATATATATTTGCATTTATTGATTTCATAAATCTTTTCTTCATTCTCCTTTAGTATGCCGTGGGTTTGAATGTGCCCACTGCTGGAATCCAGCTCCAGCTTTTAGTGAAACAATATAGTCATCACAATATCTCAATCACTAAATCACTACCTACTTTCCCCTCTACAATTCACATTTTGTTCATGGCTTTATTTTTTTAAATTTGAATTTCTGTGTTGCCCTATGTAATCTACAGCCAATTGTGATGTAATGTGTCATCTAATATCTTAAAAGGGTTAATACACAGGAATGCTGCAGTGGGAATTCCAACCCAAATCTGCATGACTGTCAATTCTGTTTCTGGAGAAAGTTGCTGTAGAAATTCATTTAATATATATCATTTGCATAATGCCTACAGAATTATGTAGTCCTAAACTTCATAAATATGGAATAACACAATGTAAGTTTAAAAAATAATCTTTTTCTGAAACATAGAAGCTTAAAACATTTTTACAATACTTCAAGGAACACTAGTAAATGTCATTTAAAATGATGAAGTGACTACTTTCCCAGAAGAATGAAAATTGCTTTGATTATAGTAGACATATAGTATGTGGAAGTACTGCTATTTCTTCTAAAGATTGAGTTTTTCGCATATTAAGCTGTCTTACCCACTTAGTGCTGCTATATTACAAATACCTCAAGCGTGTGGCTTTATAGAACGAGAATTTATTGTCTCTCAGTTTTAGGTGCTAGAGGTACAAATCAGGGCATTGGCTCTAGAGAAGAGTCTTTCCTTATCAGTAACCGTGGACATTTCTTGGCATTCTTTGGCTTGGAAAAGAATCATCAAATGGTATCTGTCTCCCCTTCACTGTGTGTGTGTGTGTGAGCATGTGTGTGTGTCTATACTGCACTTTTTATAAGACACAACTCAGAAGAGAAGTTTAGAACCTACCCTGCTCTGACATGACATAATTAACATAACAAGAAAAAATTCCTATTTACAAACAGATTCGTATTTACAATAGAGAGTTTAGGACTTCCACATTACTTTTTTGGAGAGACAATGTAATCCATAACACTTCACACTTTGGTCCCCCAAATTCATGTCATTCGCATGTGAAAAAAATTCATTCACCTATACCCGGCATCCCCAAAAGTCTTAATCCATACAAGCATCTGCTCTAAGTCCACAATCTAATCTTGTAGATCATCTAAACCAAGTATGGGTGAGACTCTGTGTGCGTTCCATCCTTGGGCAAAATTTTTTTTTCGTCTGTGGACAAAAATATACAATATAAGTTATCTGCTTCTAAAATACAATGATGGGATAGGCATAAGGTAGATATTACCATTCCAAGAGGGATACATTAGAGGGAAAGAAGGAGTGACAGACATCAAGAGAATCCAAAACTCAGCGAGGCAAATTTCACTAGATTTTGAGGTTGGGAAATAATCCTGTTTTCCAGTCACATCTGGGTGTCACTCCCAACCCTCCAGACACTGGGCAGGGGTCTCATGGCTCTGATTGGCTGTCTTGCTTTACAGGCTGTGATTCAAGTTTTTCCTCACTTTCTACAAGCAAGGTTGTGTCATCTGCATATTGCAGGTTGTTAGTCTTTCTCCAATCCTAACCCACCCACTGCCGTCGACCAATGGAATTAAATTGAGAGTCAAGAAATAAACCTATATATATATATATAGAGAGTCAATTGATCTTCAACAAGGGTGCTAAATCCATCCAATGCAGGAAAAAATGGTCTTTTTAATACATACTACTGTCACAACTCAATTTCTACAAACAAAAGAATGATCCTGAACCCATATCTCTTGCCATATACAAAAATTAACTCAAAATGGATGAAAGGCCTAAATGTAAGATACAAAACCATAAAACTCTTATAATAAAGATAGAGTAATTCTTCAGGATCTAGTTTTCAACAATGGAACTTTAGGTATGACACCAAAGGCACAAGTAAGAAAAGACAAAATTTATAAATGGGACGTCATAAAAATGAAAAACTTTTGTACATCAATGGACTTTATCAACAAAGTGAAGAGACAACCTATACATTGGGAGAAAATTTGGGGGAACTATATATCTGATAAGGATTTGATATCCACAATATATAAAGAACTCCTACAACTTAACAACAAAAAACAACAACCCGATGAAAAAACGGACAAAGGACTTTGATACACATTTCACGTGAAAAGACTCTCAACATCATTAGTCATTAAACTATTGCCGTTGAGTTGATTCTGACTCATAGCAACCCTATAGGACAGAGTAGAACTGCCCCATAGGATTTCAAAGGAGTGGCTGGTGGATTCGAACTGCTGACCTTTTGGTTAGCAGCTGAACTCTTAATCACTGCACCACGAGGGCTCCCATTAGTCATTAGGGAAATGCAAATCAAAATCACAATGAGATATCACTTCACATAGCTATGATTAAAAAAAAAAAGAAGAAACAACAGGTTTTGGTGAGTATGTGGAGAAATAGAAACCCTTATCCTTTGCTGTTGATATTGTAAAATGTTACAGCTGCTGTGGAAAAGTCGGATGGTTCCTCAAAAAATTAAACATAGAATCTCATATAACCCAGCAGTTCCACTCCTAGGTACAGAAGGTATTCAAACTCACACTTGCACCTGAATGTTCATAGCAGCACTATTTATTCACAATAGCCAAATGGTGGAAACAATACAAATGTCTATCAACTGATGAATGGGTAAATAAAATGTGGTACATACACACAATGGATTCATACTCAGCCATAAAGATACATGAAGTCCTCATACATGCTACAATATGGATGAACCTTGAAAACATCATGCCGAGTGAAATAAGTCAGTTACAAAAAGACAAATACTGTATGATTCCACTACATGGAATATCTAGAACAGGCAATTGTATACAGACCTAAGTTTATTAGTAGTTAACAGGGGTGGGTGGGAGGTAGGAGGAAAGGGGAACTCACTGCTTAGGGTTCACTGAGCTTCTGTTAAAGGTGATGGAAAAATATGGAAATGGATAATGATGAACACAATGTCACTGAATTGTACACGTGAAAAATGTTGAAATAGCAAATGTTTTGTTACATACGTATTTACCACAAAAACAGCAACAATAACAAAAACAAACCCTCTGGAGTTGGGTCCCAGCAAGCCCTCTCCACGTTTCTCATACAGACTAAAGTTTGAAAACCACTACCCTGCAGTCTTTTTTATTTTTCCTTCAGTTTAACGTTGGTTGAGTGAGAGCTTTAAATGGATTACAGTTTACAATAATAATGGCAAAGATTTTCTTTCAAATTCATTCACTCTCTAATGTTAGTTTGAAACAAGAATTTATATAGAAGTTAATAATTCACAGTATGGGCTATCCCTTGCTAATGAATGAAAAACTCTAAAAAATATATAAATATTTTTCTTAGTTTTATAATACATAGCTAATAACAAAAATTGCCCCGTGTGCTTTATGCATGGGAAAATAGAGATCATTAACTGCTATGTTAACTCATTCAACAGTAGCAGAAAGTTAGGATAGTATTATAAAGTTATGATATGCCATGCACTGTGCTAATTACTTCTTACACTGAATTCTAATCATCACAATTGCCCTGTAGCAGGAGTTACAATCGTCACTTTATGGATTAGTAAACTGGAGTTCAAACAGCATATCATAGCTAGCCTCCAGATTTATCTGATCCCAAAGCTTTTTTTCTTAAGAGGATTTTTTTCCAGATTCTAGCAGCTCATTGTTTTTAATGTCAACGTATTTGTGATTATCTAAACATATTGTGCATTTTGTAGCTTTTGAAAACTTGCTTTTAAACAGTCCAGTGGAAGAAACTTCACCTGATGGGAGAGTTTTTGCATTCCTTTAAAAAAAAAAGAGTTGATGTAAAGTTCACATAGCATAATATTAGTAATTTTAACATGCAAAATCCAATGGCATTTAGTACAACCACACTGGACACCCATAACTTCTGTGGAGTTTCAAAGCATTTTATTCACCCCAAAAGGAAATCCTTTGTCTATTAAGAAGTCACTTCCCTTTCCCCATCCTCTCAGCCCCAGGCAACCAGCAGTCTGCTTTGTATCAAGTTGTCTATTCTGGATATTTTATATAAATGGAATCATACAATATGTGCCCTTTTTTATCTGACTCCTTTCATTTAGCATAATGTTTCTGAGATTCATCCATGTTATAAAATATATCAATACTTCATCAGTTTTTTTGGCTGAATAATATTCCATTGTATGATTGCCACATTTTGTTTATTGATTCATAAGTTGATAGAAGTTTGAGTTGTTTCCACCTTCTGGCTATTGTGAACAGTGTGGCTATGAACTTTTACAGGTTTGTTTGAATACTTTTTTGTGTGTGGGGGCGGGAGTTATACCCCAGAGTGGAATTGCTGGGTTATATGATAATTCTATCTTTAACTTTTTGAGGTATTGCCAAACTGTTTTCCACAGCAACCACGCCATTTTACATTCCCATCTGCAATGCACAAGAGTTCCAATTTCTCCACATCCTCATCAACACTTATTATTGTCGTTTTTGTTTGTTTCTTTGTTTTGTATTTTTTTTATCACAGCCATGCTAATGAGTGTGAAGTAGTATCTCATCATGGATTTGATTTGATTTGCATTTTCTAATAACTTTGCACATGCTTACCGGCCCTTTGTATATCTTTGCACATGCTTACCAGCCCTTTGTATATCTTCTTTGGAGAAACGTCTATTCATATTTATTGCCCATTTTTCAATTGAGTTGTTTGTCTGTTGAGTCTTGTGTTCATTTTATACTGAGCTCTCCAAAATGGGATCAGCAATTTGATCATTCAGATTAGACAGTTCCAGTGACTCACTACTATTTCATAGATTGAGTAAAGGCTCTTCTTGGGACTTGATCAGCGTAGTTTAGTTTTTCCTACCATTCAGTACTCTGAAATGGGAAACATATGAATATTAAAGCTCTATCTTCTATATTTCCCTCTTGGGTGCTCTGGGGTGAGAGTAAATTGTCTTGGAATCTAAAACCAAACTGTTTATATAGTCGTTATGGAAACCAGTTGTACTACACTACCAAACACACATCACTTTAACTTCCATTTTACTACTATCTAGCAATCACTTACACTTAAGGGTTTATATTAGCAGTCCATAAATGTTCATACCATATTAGGTATGATGTAGTGTAGCAATATTTTTCCTACTAACACTCATTCAGATTTCTCCCTTGACCCATTCACCTGCTAAGTGTTTTTTTTTTGTTTGTTTGTTTGGATTTTACTTTTATTCCCAGAAAATTTCAACATTCCATTCTCAATGTTCTAGTTTTCTCTTACACATGTAACTGCTTCTTTCTGAGTCCATACCCAACATTTCAGTATTCATCAGAGCGTTGTCACTTGACCAACTCATGCAAAATAATTTCCTCCACAGGCCTCCCACACAGCACGTTTTTTTTTTACTTTCTCTTTCTGGTGACCATTAGAAACATGAGTTATTTTGGTATCAAGATATTTGCTTCTACTCTAAATTACCTGAAGTTTCTTTTATTGTACCTTTCTTCAGTCAACTGTCATGCATCATCAGCTGTTTATTGTAGCTTCTAATCTGATACCATTTTACGCCTAGCCATATGGTGCTTAAGCATGGCTCTGTTTGTCATAATGAGCAAAGTGGATGGGTTTCAATGATTTTCAAAGGACACCTTTCTATAGAAGGTACTGCTGCCTCTAGCCTTAATTTTGCTAGCTGCCAATGACCTCTTTCCCACAATCTGCAATTTTCTATCAAGTAGAAATAGGCACAATTTGATGGTAAGGAAGGCCAGAGAAAGGGGATGAAACAGCAGCCTAAGAAAGGTTATCAGCTTTACCCTAACATATATCTACAGACTAAGACAAACTAGGAAAAAGGACCTGGCAGTCTACTTCTGAAAAACTGACCAGTGAAACCCTTGTAAATAGCAGAACATTGCCTGATATAGTGTAGGAAGATGAGCCCCTCAGGTGGCAAGGCACTCAAAAGATGACTCAGGAAGAGCTGCCTCCCCAAAATAGAGTCAACCTTAATAACATGAACCTTAATGACATGGACGGGAAGCTTTCAGGACCTTCATTTGCTGATGTGGCATGACTCAAGATGAGAAGAAACAGTTGCAAACATCCATTTATGAAACGTGGAATGTATGAAGTATGAATCTAGGAAAATTGAAACACATAGAGATCAATATCCTAGGCATTAATGAGCTGAAATGGACTGGTATTGGCCATTTTGAATCAGACAATCATATGGTCTACCTATGCCTGAAATGACAAATTGAAGAGGAATGGCGCTGCATTCGTCATCAAAAAGAACACTTTAAGGTCTACCCTGAAGTACGTTATCAGTGATAGGATAATATCCATATGCCTAAAGGAAGACCAGTTAATACAACTGTTATTCAAATTTACACACCAACCACTAATGCCAAAGATGCTGGTGCTGAAGATTTTTACTAGCTGCTTCAGTCTGAAAGTGATCAAGCATGCAGTCAAGATGCATTGATAATTACTGGTGATTAGAATGCTTAAGTTGGAAGCAAAGAAGGATCAGTAATTGGAGAATAGGACCTTGGTGATAGAAATGACACTGGAGATAGCATGATAGAATTTTGGAAGACCAATGACTTATTTATTGCAAATACCTTTTTCAACAACATAAATGATGACTGTACATGTGAAACTCACCGGATGGAAAACACAGGAATCAAATTGACTATATCTGTGGAAAGAGATGATGGAAAAGCTCAACATCAATCAGTACAAGGCCAGGGGCTGATTGCTGAACAGACCATCAATTGCTCCTGTGCAAGTTCAAGTTGAAGCTGAAGAAAATTAAAACAAGTCCACTAGAGCTGAAATACAACCTTGAGTATATCCCACCTGAATTTGGAAACCATCTCAAGAATGGATTTGATGCTTTGAATACTAATGACCAAAGACCAGAAGAGTTGTGGGAAAACATCAAGAACATCATACATAAAGCAAAAGGTCATTAAAAAGACAGGAAAGAAAGAAAAGACCAAAATGGATGTCTGAAAAGACTCTGAAACTTGCTCTTGAATGTAAAGTAGCTAAAGAAAATAGAAGAAATGATGAGGCAAAAGAGGTGAACAGAAGATATCAAAGGGCAGCTCAAAAAGACAAAATAAAGTATTATAATGAAACATGCAAAGACCTGGAGTTAGAAATCCAAAACAGAAGAATACGCTTAGCATTTCTCAAGCTGAAAGAACTGAAGAAAAAATTCAAGTCTCGAGTTGCAATTTTGAAAGATTCTATGGGCAAAATATTGAATGACACAGGAAGCATCAAAAGAAGATGGAAGGAATACGTAGAGTCACTGTACCAAAAAGAAATGGTCAATGTTCAGCCATTTCAGAAAGTGGCATATGATCAGGAACTGATGGTATTGAAGGAAGAAGTCCAAGCTGCTCTGGAGGCATTGGTGAAAATCAAGGCTCCAGGCATTGATGGAATACCAGCTGAGATATTTTAACAAAGGGTTGCAGTGCTGGAGGTGCTCACCCGTTTATGCCAAGAAATTTGAAAGACAACTGCCTGACCAGCTGAATGGAAGAGATCCATATTTCTGCCCATTCCAAAGAAAGGTGATCCAAAAGAAGGTGAAGTTATTGAACAATATCACTACTATCATACACAAATAAATTTTTGCTGAAGATCATTCAAAAGCAGTTATAGCAGTACATTGACAAGGAACTGCCAGGAATTCAAGCCAGATTCAGAAGAGGAGGTGGAACCGGGGATATCATTGCTGATGTCAGATGATCTTGACTGAAAGTAGAGAATACCAGAAAGATGTTTACCTGTGTTTTATTGACTATGCAAAGGCATTCGACTGTGTGGATCATATCAAATTATGGATAACATCGTAGAGAATAGAAATTCCAGACCACTTATTGTGTTCATGTGGAACCTGTACAGAAACCAAGAGGCAGTCTTTCGAACAGAGCAAGAGGATACTGCATGGTTTTAAAATCAAGAAAGGTGTGCATCACAGTTGTGTCCTTTCACCGTACTTATTCAATCTTTATGCTGAGCAAATAATCCAAGAAGCTGGGCTTTATGAAGAGAACGTGGCATCAAGATTGATAGAAGACTCATTAACAACCTAAGATATGCAGATGACACAATCTTGCTGCTGATAGCGAAGAGGACTTGAAGCACTTACTGATGAAGATCAAAGACCACAGCCTTCAGTATGGATTACACTTCAGCATAAAGAAAACAAAAATATTCACAACTGGACTTAATAGCAATATCATGATAAATGAAGAAAAGATTGACGTTGTCAAGGGTTTCATTTTACTTGGATCCACAATGAATGCCCGTGGAAGCAGCAGTTAAGAAAGCAAACGACTCATTGTATTGGGCAAATCTGCTGCAAAAGACCTCTTTAAAGTATTAAAAAGCAAAGATGTCACGTTGAGGACTAAGGTGTGCTTGACCCAAGCCATGGTATTTTCAATCTCCTCATGTGCACGTGAAAGCTGGGCAATGAATAAGAAAGACTGAAGAAGAACTGATGCCTTTGCATTATGGTGTTGGCAAAGAGTATTGAATATACTGCGGGCTGCCAGAAGGCAACCAAATCTGTCTTGGAAGAAGTATGGCCAGAATGCTCCTTAGAAGCAAGGATGATGAGACTTCGTCTCACATACTTTGGACATGTTATCAAGAGGGACCAGTCCCTGGAGAAGGACATCATGCTTGGTAAATACAGGGTCAGAGAAAAAGAGAAAGACCCCTGATGAGATGGATTGACACAGTTGCTGTAACAATGGGCTCAAACATATCAATGATTGTGAGGATGACGCAGGACTGGGCAATGTTTCATTGTGTTGTGCATAGGGTCACTACAACTCAGAACTGACTCGACAGCACCTATAGATCTACAAAGAAACATAAACATCCTCATTTATATTCTGAGATCATGAAGGAGAGGACCTGACCTTCACTTCCCATATTTTAACACAAAATGAGGAAAATGAAGCTCAATCCAGTAAACAAGTATTTCCAATCTTTTATGTTATAATCTTATATATTGTTATTGAGAACTGCCTGAAACCAAAAGTTACTGTGCATTCACTAGTGCTATTAAATTAATTTGTATTATTTACAAGAATATCTGCACCCATATGAAAAGGTAAGAGAGGAAGAGTAGCAAACTGGTTAAGAACAGAGACTTTGAAGTCACACAATTATTATAATATATAGCCTTTATTTATTCAGCCTTCAGGAAATGCTTGATATACATATGGACTTGTATACATGTTGAAGTAATTCCATGGTTCCTAAGTTGAGAGCCATTGTGGTAGAACATTAAGTTTGACAGTATTTCTAATAGATTATGTCATGCTTCTCTTTATCTTCTTACAAACTGACAAGGGGCAATTCCAGAGTAACTGCGCTATGAATCTTTATATAAGCAGACATAGATCTTATCCATAACACTTCTAAGTCACCATGAGCACCTGTGTATTTTCTAAATAAATACGATAATATTACATTTATTTTTTAAGATAGAAAAAAAAACTGTGTTACAGGAAAATAGCTCTTCAGTTATGGGTGCTGAATCTCTAGAAGAAAATGTGAACAGTTCCTAGAAGAAATAGCAATAAACCACTGAAATGTTTACACCTGATCTGATTCTACCTCTGAATATACTTGAACAACTAGGGAGTCTCATTGAAATTAGGTAAAACAACCAGAATTTACCAGAATCACACTTTATAAATTACTTCTAGATAGTTGTTAAGAAATCTAGAGGCAGTGTACGTCATGACTTTGCATGTGGAAATAATAATGCAAAAATAGTTATTCTGTTTAAGGGTTAGGGACAAATGTGAAACTTTGTCCTGTGATTGTGAGTGGTACTCTTAGACTTCACTATAGTGCTGTCATCCAGGTTGAAGGGAATACATTCTCCTTTGGCATCATCCAAGAGGAGACTTGTTTTACAGAAAATCAGATACATTGCAGTTGTTTCCAAATTTATTTTTGAAAATTGCATTTCTAAAGATGATTTCTCTGCCACCTACTGTATGAGCATCATTATAGAATCCACCAAGATAACGAGAAATAAGACCCGTGTATTAATGTGTATCTGTATGGGTGTATGTCTGTGGCTGTGTATGTGGGTATGTGTGTAGATTTTAGGTAAAAGTCTTTGAACCTTAGCTATATATGCCAGGTTATACATGTAAAATATATATATATATATATATATATATATATATATAAAACAACCTAGCATTTTTAACTAGGGTTCAAAGACCTTTACCTAAAACAATTAAAAAGAGATAACTATTAGGATTTTTACTTTGCATAAATTCAGCAGTAATCCTTTCATGTGCCAAACTGCATTTATTCCATAACAACTGCTACACAGTGTACATTTAATTTTATCAGTTGTTAACCTGTAGAGTCCTACCGGATTTTTATAGAAAACACTAGAGACTTGTTGACTAATAAAAGCCATGGTAACACTTTGGCACTCAGGGATGGATTATCCAGTAAGTAAAGTAAGCATGTGCTTAGGGCATCCACAAAACAGGAGAACCAGCTGTCCAAAGAAAAGACCCATAGATGTCAAGCAGACAGAACACAGGGAAAAGCAAATGTTGCAGTGGAAGGGAACTGGCAAGGCACTACATGAAATTGATACCAGCTCCAGTTCATGCGAATGGGCCGACAGGAAATAAAGTTCATGCACGGTCATGAGGGTGCTCATGTACAAGGTTGTTTCAGCTATGAGGCCCCTCCCACTTCAACACCTTCGTTGACATCTGTCTCCTACAGTGCCCTCCCATGGGCAAGGATGGATTATAATAAGAGACGACAGGTGTCTGATCCATTTTGAGAACTAGGTTCACTGACTCGTTTTCTTTGTTGTAGAATATGTGGAATATTCTTTTTGTAGAAAATGTGGTACATCGTGAAAATCTTAGTACCCCGCATCCACTAAAAATTTTATATCCCAGTTCATCTCATTCTGCTAAAATGGCATACACCACTTTTGCTTTCAATCGCTAATATCATAGCCACGTTTAAAAAAGTTACATCATAGATAGCTAAGAAACACACATGTATAAAAAAATACGCAAGTATAAAAAAACTCACATATATAAGCAGAGGAGGGGGTACCACAGGTTATCAGTGCTTAGGGCCCTCATATGCCATAATCCAGCCCGATTGGCAGCTACCAAGATCCTTTCTGATAACTGTTCTAAACTTTGAATTTTAATGCTTTTGAATAATGAAATGCCAGATGATGATAAGGGTAATTAATTTTATATTGATTTTAAATGCCTTTAAACATGAGCATTATCTAAAGCTTCTATGACTTTGCCTTTCTTTCTGATGCTTAATATTTGATTTTAATTCTGCCCTATAAATGTAGATACATTAAATCCTTTAATTTAAATTGTCTTCATGAAACACCATGTAGCAATTAAATGAGAAGATAGTGTTTTCTCATTCTTTGTAATAGGTAGAGAGAAGAGAACCTACTTGTAACTTATAAACAGGTCTCAGGATATGTATTTGGATAGCCCATATTAAACAATTATCAGTATTCCCGGAGTACTTAAGATACTATACAAAGTGCTAAGGGAAGTTATATAGGAAATAGACATAATTCTTTGTCTTGATGACTCACAATAGGAAAGTCAGGTTGTGTGTATACATATATATACATTCCCCCCCCAGAGGTAGAGACAAATATATTTGTACAGAAAATAGTGTTTATGGTGAGTAGACAACATGTTGAACTATATGTGTTAGAATGTATGATGGAAAATAATAGGTGGAAAATTAAATTTTAGCCTTATTGAGTTTAGTCCAAGTGCTGAATTATATACCTGGAAAAAGTCATAGAAAAATTGTTATTATAAGTTTGAGAAATGCATGTAAATATGGTGACATTGTCTACTCGTCACATTATGGCACAGATGTAAAGATATATATGTAGTTTTCCTTTTAACTTAATGATGTATGAGGGTTACCTGGATTCAAAGTCTTTAGTGTTCCATGGAAACAAAATATGTAGGCTGAAATTTTATAAAGAAGAGCCACAGAACTTGATGTATGCATTTGTACTGATCCAGTGTTAGGTTTTTAGTGTTTATATGAATATGCTTAATTTTTTGTGGTACAAAAAGCTGAGCAGAATACTGAAAAATCAATGTGGTTTTCTATGTGGTAGTAAAATATTTTTTAGAGTGCCACTCTTTGATGCACAGCTTCCATTTCTTTTTAAAATTGGCATAATAATTGCCTTCTATTATCACCTGACCCCCGCGAGTCTGTCATCTTGGCCTTTTCTATCTTTCCTGTCTTTTCACATGTCTGTCAGTTTGTCTTACTGTGGGGGCTTGCGTGTTGCTGTGATGCTGGAAGCTATGCCACTGGTATTCAGATACCAGCAGGGTCACCCATGGCGGAAAGGCTTCAGCTGAGCTTCCATACTAAGACAGACTAGGAAGAAGAACCCAGTGGTATCCTTCATAAAAGAATTAGCAAGTGAAAACATTATGAATAGCAGCAGAACATTGTCTGATATAGTGACAGAAAATGAGCCCCTCAGGTCAAAAAATGACTGGGGAAGAGCTGCCACCTCAAAGAGTTGACCTTAATGATGTGGATGGAGTCAAGCTTTTGGGACCTTCATTTGCTGATGTGGCAAGACTCAAAATGAGAATAAAAAGCTGCAAACATTGATTAATAATTGGAACACAAAGTGTAAGAAGTATCGATCTAGGAAAATTGAAAATCATAAAAATGAAATGGAATACATAAACATTGATATCCTAGGCATTAGTGAGCTGAAATGGACTGGTATGGGCCATTCTGAATTGGACAATCATGTGGTCTACTATGCCGGGAATGACAAGTTGACGAGGAATGGCATTGCATTCGTCATCAAAAAGTACATTTCAAGATCTATCCTAAAGTACAGTGCTGTCAGTGATAGTATAATATCTGTACTCCTACAAGGAAGACCAGTTAATTACGACTATTATTCAAATTTAGGCACCAACCACTAAGGCCAAAGATGAAGAAACTGAAGATTTTTACCAACTTCTGCAGTCTGAAATTCATCAAACATGCAATCAGGATGCATTGATAATTACTGGTGATTGGAATTTGAAAGTTGGAAACAAAGAAGGATTGGTAATTAGAAAGTATGGCCTTGGCATTAGAAACAAGGCCAGAGATCGCATGATAGAATTTTACAAGACCAACGACATCTTCATTGTGAATACCTTTTTTCACCAACATAAACAACGACTACACTCGTGGATCTTGCCAGATGGAATACACAAGAATCAAATCAACTACGTCTGTAGAAAGAGACAATTGAAAAGCTCGATATCATTGGTCAGACCAAAGCCAGGGGCTGACTGTGGAACAGCCCATTAATTGCTCATAGGAAACTTCAAGTTGAAACTGAAGAAAATTAGAACAAGTCTACGAAAGCCAAAGTATGACCTTGAGCATATCCCACCTGGATGTAGAGACCATCTCAAGAATAGATTTGATGGATTGAACACTAATGACCAAAGACCAGAAGAATTGTGGAATGACATCAAGGACATCATACAAGCAAGAGGTCATTAAAAAGACAGGAAAGAATCAAAAGACCAAAATGGATGTCAGAAGAGACTCTGAAACTTGCTTTTGAATGTCAAGTAGCTAAAGCAAACAGAAGAAATGATGAAGTAAAAGAGCTGAACAGAAGATTTCAAAGGGCAGCTCAAGAAGACAACATAAATTATTATAATAACATGTGCAAACCTGGAAATAGAAAACCAAAAGGGAAGAACACACTCAGCATTTCTCATGCTGAAAGAACTGAAGAAAAAATTCAAGCCTCGAGTCACAATATTGAAGGATTCCACAGGGAAAATATTAAAGACTCAGGAAACATCAAAAGAAGATGGAAGGAGTACAGAGTTACTGTATCAAAAAGAATCGGTGGACGTTCATCCATTTCAGGAGGTAGCATATAATCAGGAACTGATGGTAACGAAGGAAGAGGTCCAAGCTGCACTGAAGGCATTGGCGAAAAACAAGGCTCCAGGAATTGATGAAATACCAATTGAGATGTTTCAACAAATAGACACAGCACTGAAAGTGCTCATTCGTCTATACCAAGAAATTTGGAAGACAGCTGCCTGGCCAACCAACTGGAAGAGATCCATATTTATACCTATTCTCAAGAAAGGTGATCCAACTGAATGCAGAAATTTTCAAACAATGCCTTCATTATCACACACAAGTAAAATTTTGCTGAAGATCATTCAAAAGCAGCTGCAGCAGTACATCAATAGGGAACTGCAAGAAATTTAAGTCAGATCCAGATGAGGAGGTGGAACCAGGGATATCATAGCTGATGTCAGATGGATCCTGGCTGAAAGCAGAGAATACCAGAAAGATGATTACCTGTGTTTTATTCACTATGCAAAGGTATTTGACTTTGTGGATCACAACAAATTATGGATAACATTGTGAAGAATGGAAATTCCAGAACACTTAATTGTGTTCGTGAGGAACCTGTACATAGATCAAGAGGCAGTCCTTTGAACAGATCAAGGGGATACTGCGTGAGTTAAAGTCAGGAAAGGTGTGTGCCAGGGTTGTATCCTTTCACCATACCTGTTCAATCTGTATGCTGAGCAAATAAGCTGAGAAACTAGACTGTATGAAGAAGAATGGGGCATCAGGATTGGAGGAAGACTCATTAACAACCTGCATTATGCAAATGACACAACCTTGCTTGCTGAAAGTGAAGAGGACTTGAAGCACTTTCTGATGATCAAAGATGACAGCCTTCAGTATGGATTACACCTCAACATAAAGAAAACAGATATCCTCACAACTGAACCAATAAGCATCATCATGATAAACGGAGAAAAGATTGATGTTGTCAAGGATTTCATTTTACTTGGATCCACAGTCAACGCCCATGGAAGCATCAGTCAAGAAATCAGATGATGCATAGCATTGGTCATATTTGCTGCCAAAGACCTCTTTAAAGTGTTGAAAAGCAAAGATGTCACTTTTAGGATTAAGGTGTGCCTGACCCAAGCCATGGTATTTTCATTCGCCTTGTATGCATCTGAAAGCTGGACGATGTATAAGGAAGACTGAAGAAGAACTGACGACTTTGAATTGTGGTGCTGGTGAAGAATATTGAATATACCATGGACTGCCAAAAAAAGAAATATATCTGTCTTGGAAGTAGTACAGAGAGAATGCTCTTTAGAAGCAAGGATGGCAAGACAATGTCTTACATACTTTGAACATGTTATCAGGAGGGATCAGTCCTTGGAGAAGGACATCATGCTTGGTAGAGTAGAGGGTCAGTGAAAAAGAGGAAGACCGTCAATGAAATGGATTGATACAGTGGCTGCAACCATGGGCTCAAACGTAACAATTGTGGGAATGGAGCAGAACCGGGCAGTGTTTCGTTCTTTTGTACATAGGGTCGCTATGAGTCACAACCGACATGACGGCACCAAGCAACAACAACACGTACCACCTCGTAGACCTGTTATAGAGATAATTTCCTAATGGATGGATGACTTCCAGTAAATATGGTAGACTGAGTTGATGTAAGAAGACACTCCTCTGTCTCCAAACACCTAGAAATGCTGAATAAAATTAACCAGATATAATTTTAATATACATCTAAGCTCAAAAGCTTAGATAAAGAAGGAATCCAAAACCAGAGACATGAATTGGAACTAAAAGCAAATGGCTTCTGTAGAGTTAAAATAAATTTATATATGTCTTAGTGTCTAGTATATAGCATTTTAATGCATGCAGTAGAAGTAAAGCTGACCTCTTTGGCCTGTTCAAGGCAGGATGGTTGAAGTGAACTCGCTACATAAAGCAAAGATCCACAAAAAAGAGCTCCATCCATTAAACCAGGGACAGAAAATCTCTTCTAAAAATGGTGGAAGCTGCTGTATGCTTGGGACTATAGCTGGAAATTCAGTCAACTTTAATAAATCAGAAATCCAAGTTCAGACCATATTCTGAGGTGAGTTTCCAGTTACCAGTATGCATGAGGTATGAGAGTTAAACCTGGAAATTAAAAATTGTTTCTTATTCAGTAAAGCCAATAGAACCTTCGTGGAGGCAAATGTAAAACTACTCTACAGGAGTGCATCCAAACTTTAGTACAGAAGAAATCCACTGAAAACAATTTCTGCTGAAGATAAAGTAAAAAATTATATGCCACAGAAGGAAATTAAATATCACCAGAGAGGGGAAGTCAGAAGACACAGCACAAACCATAATTTACAGCCAAATAATTACAGAGTAACAAATATATATATATATATATGTAAAGTGATTTAAAAGGAATAAAGTTAAAATTCATAGTGAGAAAATAATGAAAGAACATCATAGAAAATAAACAGTCAGATTTGAAACAGAATGAATTATAATCTTCTGCAACTAAAAATATAGTTAATGAAAAAAATCATGGACTATTTAAGCACATTAGATACAGCTGAGGAGATACTTGGACGTTAGACTAAGGAAATGATTAGAACACAGCACAGAGAAATAGAGATAGAAACCATGAAAGGTAAAAGACATGGAAGGGCTATCTAACATACAACTGTTTGTTGGTCTCTACTTGTCTGGAGCAAAAGAGAAAGAAGGAAACCAAAGACTCAAAGAAGAAACTAGTCTATAAGACTAATTGCCTACACAAACTATGGTCTCATCTATCCTGAGACCAGAAGAACTAGTGGTGTCAGGCTACCATTACCAGATAGAAATGTGAGAGAATTGTAGAACAAAACTCAAAATCTTAAAAAAAAATAAGGCCAGACTTATGTGGACCGGTAGAGACTAGAGGAACCCCTGAGATACTGGTTAAACTTTGAACTCAAATGACTCCAGAGGTCACCTTTCAGCTAAATAACAGATCACCTCATGAAATAAACAGTATCACCTGTGAGTACTGCCATCCTTTTAAGAAAACCATCTTTATGTGACCAAACAGTGAGCCTTTACCCTAAAGCAAAGATGAGAAGGTCAGTGGCAGGGAGTGGGGAGGGTGCAGGGAAGCCAGGTTAATGGAAATAAACAACCAGAAAGGAAAAAATGAGAATGTTGACACAATATGAAAATGAAACCAGTGTCACTGAACAATAAACATAGACTTTTTTAAATGGAAACCAAATTTGCCCAGTAAACTTTCACCAAAAACACAATTAAATATTTAAAAGCTGGAAAAAAAAAAAAAAGACATGAAAGGTAGAACGAGAACATCAAACATGTATCTTTTAAGAAATCCAAGAGGAAAAGATAGACTACAGAGAGGCAACATTCTAAATCTGAAAAAAAAAAAAAAAAGAAAGTCTCCCAGAATTGAAAAAGACAGAAGTTAGAAGGAGGACATCAAGTCCTAAGCAAAAAAAAAAAAATACTAAGTAAAAAAAAAATCCACCCCAGCAGTCATCCTAGTAAAATTGTAGAACATCCATGACAAGAAACAACTTTTAAAATTACCAGAGAGAAAAGATAGCTTGTCAAAAATGAGAAACAAAGTAACAGTTTGTACAATATTGCCAAAAAGTTAATAAAATAGTAATTTCAAACTGCTGAGGGAAAATAACTATGAACCTAGAATTAGATGCTCAGTCAGGCTACCATTCAAGATTAAGACACATATTAAGAGAGTTTTTTAGATAAAATCTGAGTTTAAACTTACAAACAACTGATGAATGAACTACTGAAAAATATACTTCAGTAATAAAATTTAATTCTGAAAAAAAATTTTTTTTTAGAAGGAGGTACTAAATAATAGAACACAGTAATAAGGAAGATAGGAATGAGGTCAAGAGTTAAAGTGTTTTAAGTTCCTTGTTTTGTTTAGAAGGAGGGTAGAGATATTAACTTTAGACTGTAGACATGAATACATCTTAAAATTTCAAGGTTAATTTATTAAAATAGTAGAAATGAGTATCTTTATATTCAAAACCATTATTGTAGGGGAAACTAGCTCTTTCTATGTATATATAATTTGATTTGGATTTGCATATGTATATGAAAATACAAATCAAAGAAAAACATTGTAAATAGAAAACATAAAACAAGATGATAGAAAATGTCAAAATATATCAGTAATTGCAGTAAATAAAATAATTTATATGTAACTACTGAAGGAAATAAACTCTAAATTTGAATTTAAGAAAGCAAAATACAGACACTGTGCTGTTTACAAGAAATATCCTGAACTATAATGACATATGAATTTGAAAATAAATGACTATAAAATAAATGTTGATCAAAATAAAGCTAGTTTATCAATATAAACATCAGAAAAATAGACTTTAACGAAAAAGTATTAATAGGGATAACGGGACCTTCTTATCAATGGACTGATCCACCTAAAATACATAAAATCACAAAACTGTTAACATATCTAACCAAGTAGCCTAAAAATGGATGAGACAAAAATTAACAGAATTACAAGTAGAAACAGAAAAATCCGTAACCATAGAGGGTTGCATCTTTTATAGGAACCAATAGATCATGAAGACAAAAATAGTACATAGATTTTAGTAATACAATTAACGAATTTAACCTAACATATATATATAAAAAAAAATACCTAAAACCTGTACATAACAAATAAACTAAAAAAACCAAACCCACTGCCGTTGAGTCGATTCCGACTTATAACGACCCTATAGGACAGAGTGGAACTGCCCCATAGAGTTTCCAAGGAGCGCCTGCTGTATTTGAACTGCCGACCCTTTGTTTAGCAGCCATAGCACTTAACTACTACGCCACCAGGGTTTCCGTACATAACAAACAGAGAATATATATTCTTTTTCCAAGTACACATGCAACATTTTACAAAAGCTTACCATGTGCTAGGCCACAAGGGAAGTATCAACAAATTTCAGAGAATTCATATAATACAAATCACAAGGAAATAAAAAAAAATTTAATAACATAACAAAAACAAAAATGAGATAACTCTGTAGAAATTTGGAAATTAAAAAAAGAGAAGTTAAGAAACTGACCTAAATAGCAAAACACTATATTTCAAAGTTTAAAAATGTAGTTAAAGTGATTCTTATAGGGAAATTTATCATCTTAAATGCATGTATTTTACTGTATAGAAATATAATTGATTTTTGAGTATTTATCTCGTGTCCTCCAAATTTGCTGAACTCATTTATTAGTTCTGGTAGCTGTGTGTGTATGTATATTCCTTAGAATTTTTGATATGCAAGATCATGTCATCTGCAAATAAATAGTATTTTACTTCTTCCTTTCCAATCTTGATTCCTTTTAAGTAATTATCTTGCCTAATTGTCCTGACGAGAACCTCCAGTACAATGTTGAAAAAAGTTGCAAGACAGTGTATTCTTGTCTTTTTCCTCATCTTGTTGTTATGCTGTTGTCATCGAGTCAGTTCTGACTCATAGTGACGCTATGTACAACAGAACCGAACACTGCTGGCTCCTGCACCATCCTCATAATTGTTGTTGTGCTTGAGCCCATGGTTGTAGCCGCTGTGTCAATCCATCTCATTGATGATCTTCCTCTTTTTCGCTGACTCTCTACCCAGCTTAATGTCCTTCTCCAGGTGCTAGTCCCTCCTGATAACAGGTCCAAAGTATGTGAGACAAAGTCTCCCTATTCTTGCTCTAAGGAGCATTCTGGCTGTAATTCTCCCAAGACAGATTTGTTCATCCTTCTGGCAGTCCATGATCTAGTCAATATTTCTTCATCAACACCATAATTCAAAGTCATCAGTTCTTCTTCCGTCTTCCTTATTCGTTGTCCAACTTTTGCATGCATATGAGGTGATTGAAAATACCACGGTTTGAGTCAGGGGTACCTCAGTCCTCAAAGTGACATCTTTGCTTTTCAACACTTTAAAGAGGTCTTTTGCAGAAGATTTGCCCAAAGCAATATGTCTTTTGATTTCTTGACTGCTGCTTCCATGGGTGTTGATTATGAATCCAAGTAAAATGAAATCCTTGACAACTTCAATATTTTCTCCATTTATCATGATGTTTGAACTGCCAAACCTCTGGGTTAGCAGCCACAGCACTTAACCACTATACCACCAGGGTTTCCATATTGCAACTGGGGGACTTGAATTTTTATTTCAGTTCTTTCAGCTTGAGAAATGCCTAGCATGTTCTTCCCTTTTGGTTTTCTAACTCCAGGTCTTTGCACATTTTGTAATACTTTGTCTTCTTGAGCTGCCCTTTGAAATCTTCTGTTCAGTTCTTTTACTTCATCATTTCTTCCATTTGATTTAGCTACCCTATGTTCAAGAGCAAGTTTCAGAGTGTCATCTGACATCCATTTTGGTCTTTTCTTTCTTTCCTGCCTTTTGAATGACCTCTTGCTTTTTTCTTGTATGATATCCTTGATGTCATTCCACAGTTCGTCTGGTTGGTCATTAGAGTTCAAGCCATCAAATCTATTCTTGAGATGTCTCTACATTCAGGTGGGATATACTCAAGGTCGTACTTTGGCTTTTGTGGACTTGTTCTAATTTTCTTCAGTTTCAACTTGAAGTTTCCTGTGAGCAATTGATGGTCTGTTCCACAGTCATCCCCTGGCCTTGTTTTGACTGATGATATTGAACTTCCTCAGTGTAGGGGTGAAATATTCAGTCTTTCACCATCAAGTGTAATGTTAGCTGTTGGATTCTTGGAGATGCCGTTTATAACTTTGTGGAAGATTCTTTCTGCTTCTAGTTAGAGTGTATGGATCATGAAAGGGTGTTGAATTTTGTCAAATGCTTTTTCTGATTCTATTGAGATGGCTATATGGTTTGTGACTTTTGTTCTATTGATGTGATGATATATTACGTTAATTAATTTTCAGATGTTAAACCACCCTTTGAAGCCTGGAATAAATACCATTTCATCATGATAAATAATTTTATTTATATATTAGATATGATTTTCTAGTGTTTTGTTGAGGATTTCTGCATGTATTCATAAGGGTTATTGATCTGAAGTTTTCTTTTCTTGTGATGGCATGAAGATAATACTGACCTTATAAAATGAATTGGGAAGTGTTCCCCTCTCTTTTCTTCCTTGGAAGGGCTTGTGAATAATTAGTATTAGTTCCTTTTTATATGTTTGATCAAAGCAATCTGGTTCTGGGCTTGTTTTGTGAGGTTTTTTTTTTTTTAATTACTCTTTTTTTTTCAATATCTTTACATGTAGAGTTGAATTCAGATTTTCTGTTTCTTCTTGAGTCAGTTTTAGTCTTACAAGGAATTTGTCCATTTCATCTAAGATATTTAATTTATTTGCATGCAGTTGTTTATAGTATTCCTTTTTATTTTTCCCCTTTGATGTCAGTAGTAACATCTCTTTCATTTCTGATTTTAATTATTTAAGTCATATCTCTTTTTTCTTGCTTAGTCTAGTTAAAGAGTTGTCAGTTTTTTTGTTTTTTTACTGTTTTCTAAGAATCAACTTTTGACCTCATTGATTTTCTCTTCTCTATTTTATTTATTGCCACTCTAATGCCTATTTCCTTTCTTCTGCTTTGGGTTTAGTTTCCTTTTATTTTTCCAGTTGTTAAGGTGGAAGCTTAGGGCATTGATTTTTAGATGTGTGTGTGTGTGTGTGTGTATGTTTTGGTATGTTGTGTCTTCATTTTCATTTCAAAAAAATTTTTTTTATAAATTCCCCTTGTAATTTCTTCTTTGACCCACTGGTTATTTAGACTAATTTCCAAATATTTGTGAATTTTCTGGATTCCTTCTGTTACTGATTTCTAATTTCCTTACATTGTGGCTAGAGAACATACTTGCATGATTTCAATCCTTTTAAATGTATCAATGCTTGGTCTATCCTGGATGTTGTTCCATGTGCACTTTAGAAGAATGTATATTCTACTCTTGTTTGGTGGAAAATTTTGTAGATGCCTCTTCTAGTTTGAGTATTGTTGTTGTGGTTAGTTGCTATCAAGTCAGTTATAACTCATGGTGACCCCATGTGTGGAGAATAGAACTGCTCTGTGTGGTTTTCAAGGCTGTGACTTTTCAGAAACAGATCACCAGACCTGTCTTCCAAGGTGCTTCTGGGTGACTTTGAACTGCAAACCTTTTGGCTAGTAGCTGAGTGCTTAACCATTTGTACCACCCAGGAACTTATCAGTTGAGTATACTGGTGTTCATATCTTCTACTCCCTTACTGTTCTTATGCCTAGTTATTCTATCCATTTTGAAATTTGGGTTTTGATATCTCCAACTATTATTGCTGAGGTGTGTATTTCTCCCCTCAATTCTGTCAGCCTTTGGTTCACTTTTGGGGGGGCCCTGTGATTAGGTGCACATATAGTCATAGTTGTTATCACTTCCTAATGAGTTAACCCTGTTATCATTATAAAATGTCCGTCTTTATCTCTAGTAATTTTTTTTTTGTTCCAAAGCCGGTTTTGTCATATCACTATAGCCATTTCAGCTTTCTTATGGTTACTGTTAGCATGATATAGTTTTTTTTCCCCCATCCTTTTACTTTCAACCTATTTGTGTATTTGAATCTATGTTGTGTCTCCTGCAGACAACATAGAGTTGGATCTTGTTTTTTTTTTTTTTAATTTATTCTGATAATCTCTGTCTTTTGACTGGAATTGTTTAATCCATTCTCATTTAATGATTTACTGATTGGATTTACTTTTACTTTCTGTTCTCTATATCTCTCATGTCTTTTTATTCCTTTATTCCTCCTTTATTGCTTTGTATTAAGTGAATATTTTTTTAATTAACACCTTAAGTTCTTTAATGATTTTCCCTATATTTTTAATTCATTTTCTTAGTGATTGTTCTAAGAATTACCGTATACATCTTAACTCAGCAGAATCTCCTTTAGAATTATGCCAGCTTAATTCCAACAATATGTGGAAACACTACTCCTCTATAAAAAAAATAGTTCTATTTATTCCCCATTACCTCTTTTTATGCTACTGTGATTATACATAGGAATCCCTGGGTGGCACAAACAGTTAAGCACTTGGCTGCTAATCAAAAGATTGGTGGTTCCAGTCCACCCCGAGTTGTCTCAGAATAAAGGCTTGAGAAGGTACATTCAAAACATCATCCATTAAAAACTCTGTGAGCATAGTTCTTCTCGGATGCATAATATACTATTTCTGGTCCTTTTCATTTGTTCCTGTAGATTTGAGTTACTATGTGGTGTCATTTCCTTACCCAAGTATGTCTGTTCTCACCTGCCTCCTTTGTGCTGTTATTATCATAGTTATTGCATTTGTGTATGATATAGGGCCAACTATAAAATTTTATATTGTTTTATTCAATTGCTTTTTAAATTAACTAAAAGGAGAAGGAATACTATTTTTTCTCTTTCAAAATTAAATAATTACATTTACCAGTGCTCTTTGTTTTTTCATATGGATTCAGATTTCTATCTAGGTTTTTTACTTGTTTTTAGCCTGAAGAATTTCCTGTAGGATTTTTGGTACTATGAGTATCCTAGCATCAAATTCTCTCAGTTTGCTTTTATCTGGGAATTTCCTTATTTCTCCTTCACTTTTGAAAAATAGTTTGTTGTGTATAAATTTCTTGATTGATAGATTTTTTTTTCCTTTCAGCACTTAGAATATGTCATCCCACTGCCAGCTGGCTTGCACTGATTCTGATGAGAATTCATCTGTTAATCTCATTGAGTTCCCTTGTACATGATGAACTGATTTTTTTTTTCTTAATACTTTTAAGATTTTTTCTTGGTCTTTTGTTTTCACTATTTTTATTATTATGTATCTGGATATGAATGTCTTTTCTTTTAACCTTTAGGGTTCATTGACCTTCTTGCATGTGTACATTAATGTGTTTTTCATCAAAGTTGGAAAGTTTTCAGCCATTATTTCTTCTAATATATTTCTGCCTCTTTTTCTTCTTGTACTCTCATTATTCATATGTTGATGAACTTAATGGTGTCTCTGGCTTCTCTGAAGTTATACTCGTTTTTATTTATTTTCTCTCTGTTCCTTGGATTGCAGAATCTCTATTGATCTGCTATCAAGTTTGCTCAGTTTTTTCCCTGCTAGCTCAGAGCTACTGTTGAGGCCTTCTAATTATTTTTTTTTTCTCTTCAGTTATTGTACTTTTCAGCTCCAGAATTTCCATCTAGCTTATTTTAATACTTTATGTGCTTTTATTGATATTCTCTATTTGATGAGGTATTGTTTTCATACTTTTCTTTAAGCATGGTTTCCTTTAGTTCTTTGAACATATTTATAATGACAGCCTTGAAGACATTGTTATGTCTACCATGTGCACCTGCTCACAGTCCGTTTTTATTCCCTGCTTTTTTTTTCCCTGCATATAGTTCACTCATTTTTGTTTGTTTACATTACTTATAATTGTTTTTTTCTGAAAAGAGAACATTTTAGGTAATATATTGTAACAACTCTGGGTGTAGATATGCCCTGGGATTATTCATGTTGTTATTTGCTTGTTTATTTATCACTTGGCTGCAGTATTTTAGTGAAATCTATTTCCCTGCAGTATAAAGCCTCTAATGTAATTTCTCACAGAGCACAGCATTGGGATGAAAGTGTTTTTTTCAGGGCTTTGTTTGTCTTTTCCCTGATAGGTTTCTGCCTCTGTTGGTATCACACCTAGTAGTTAGGCTCTACTGACTGCAGGTAGGTTGCTCTGTTGTTTTTGACAATGCATAGGGCCATAAATTGTTCCATAGTCTGATCCAATTAAGTTTGGGTCCCTTTGCAGAGGATTTTATATCAGTCTTTGAGGTTTGTTGCTCTTTCTCTGATTATCTCTGTTAGTCTAGGTGGTCTACTGTTTAGCTTGTTGCTCTCATGGAGCTATCAGCCTTTTAATTGCTTATCAATAAAATCACCATTGTTTTCTTTTTTAATTTTAATTATTTTACTATTGTTGAGGATATGTACAGAAAAACATACACCAATTCAATAGTTTCTACATGTATAATTCAGGGGTATTAATTACATTCTTCAAGTTGTGCAACCATTCTCATCTTCCTTTTCTGATTTTTTCCTCCTCTATTAACAAAAAATCACTCGCCTCTAAGGTTCCTGTCTAATCTTTCAAGTTGCTGTGTCAATTTGATCCCATATAGATAGACCTTGAAAGAGCACAGTGCTCAAGGCAGACATTCTTTACTAGTTAAGCTAAACTATTGTTTGGTTTTAAAAAGACTTCAGGGGGATATTTTTTGTTTAAAGTTTAAAGATTATCTGAGAGCATTGTTTTTTAGAGCATCCTAGGCTTAAACTGAAGCCCTCATAGTGTAGTGGTTAAGAGTTCGGGTGTAAACCAAAAGGTCAGCAGTTTGGATTCACCAGCTGCTCCTCGGAAACCCTGTAGGGCAGATCTACTCTGTTCTGTAGAGTCCCTGTGAGTGGAAATCAACTAGATGGCAGTGGGATTGGTTTTTTTTTTTATTATTTAGGCTTAAACTTTCTCAAATTCTGCTCTAATTAAAATAAATTCCTTTTTAGAGTGCTTTGGAGCTCTGGTGTTCTTTTGTGCTTCCTCTCCCCCTGGGCAAAATCCCTGAACCACAGTTCCAAAGCTGGAAGAAGAGACGGTGGCTTGTTTCTCCTGAAATGAGACCCCTGCTTTATGAACAGGAAACTCATGGATGGAGTAGCTTGTTATCTTCTTCATTTGCATCTCCCATTGTGGAACCCCCACCTACAAGTGAGCTGGAATCAATGGCAATTTGGTCCCTTACATTCTCAGCATGCCACACCTGAGGTATATCCTCCACCCTATGAGTGGGGTATGGGTGGAGGAAGGGAGCCCTTGACATCTTTGCTGCATTTGCTTGGAATTTAGCCTCTGCCACAGGGAGCAGGGGCATGAGAAATGCTGGTGGCCTACTCCTCTAGTGCAAAATACTGTAGCCCTCGACTCGTAACTGGGGATGAGGGAGCACCATCTTCATGACCACATCCATCCAGAGTGGAGCTTCCATCATGCCGAGCTGGGGGGTAGGCAAAGAAGCAAGCGAGTTAAGTGCCATAGACTCTTGCTGTTCTTACCAATATTTAGTAAATTTTCTTAAATAAATATTTCTTTATTTGTTGTATGCTTTTAGGATGATTTTCAGAGGTTTTGAATGATTGTTTCAAATATATATATATATGGAGCCCTGGTGGCACAGTGATTAAGCATTTGGCTGCTAACCAAAAGGTCAGCAGTTCAGATCCAACAGACACTCTTTGGAAACCCTCTAGGGCAGTCCTACTCTGTCCTATAGGGGTTACTATGAGTTGGAATCGACTTGACACAACAGCAATGTTTTTTTGTTTTCTTTTGTTTTTTGTTTTGTTTTTGTAACCTGGTATGGATGTTCACTGGGGAGTGGGGTCCACAGAACTCCTCATGCTGCCATTTCAGAAATGTATCTATATTCTGGATTTTTTAAAAAACATTGTATTGTGTGCATCTTTGTCTTGTTTAAATTATATGGAGAATGTTGACAATTTTGTGTTGGCACCCATGTTGGAGCCAGACTGCAAGTTTTGATCAGCTTTCTGAGGGTTGTGGCTCCAATGTCAGTTCAGTTTTCAAAGCTTTTGCAATGTTTTTTGATCTATTCAGTGTGTGCACCATACTGTGACTAATCTATAATTGGGCAGGGGTTTCTATCATGATTCTGTTCTCAAAGTCTATGTATGTTGTGTAAGGCCAGATTTAAGCATATGCAGCTTGAGGATAAGCTCTGGAGTTTATAAACAACTTTAAAGGGTCACTTTCCCAAGTTCTTCCCTTTTCATAGTCTTCCTAGTACTTTCCAGCTACCTGAGGCTCCCCTTTCTGGTCCCCTGGCCAAAGAACTGGGGCTTTGTTTATCCTCTTCTCTTGTACATTTTCTGCATCTGTGTCCTCATCAGAGAAAGCACCAGGGGAATATAGAAAAAAAAAATTCAGGTTCATATTGCCCTTGTGGGACCACAGCTCCCCTGGTTGGAGAGGAAATTTCATTCTCTCAGAGTTGTATGCTTTTGCCATCCCCTGTTGTCACTGTTTCCACTTCCACTACAGGATTGCTTATATGCTAAAGTATGAGAGAATGAAGATAATGAAAAGAGAAGAGAACCTTTGATTCCCTAATCCTTGAACCAGAACTAGAGAATTTCTCCTGGAACTCTCTCTGTCCGTACTAATATCCGCTGCTCTGTTTAAGTCTTACTGAGTTCCAACCCAAGGAAAAAGCATGGTAAACTCACCACCAATTCTGTGGTACATTTAATTCTGGCCTTCTTCCCTAATATACTGGTTACTGTTTATTTTTCTGAGACCTCAAATTGCTGGTACATGCATTCTCTCCAGGTTTATTTGTTTTACTCAGTGGGGGAGACAGAATGGAACAGGCTCACTCCGTCTTATCTGGAACTGGAAACTTGTTTTTATCTCAGTGTGTTATAATCCATAATATATCATTCTCTTAAATGTTCAAGTTGTCCAAAATTTGAGTGGGGTCTCCTTTAAGCCAGATCCTTCATCCTTTTGACATAGCCACATTAGTTTCTGAGCCCTTCTTTGATTTCCAGTACAATAGTATTTTGCAGGATTATTTTTCTGGCCCAGATCTGGAATCAGCCATTTGTCCAAGGATCCTTGGTTCATTTTAGTCAGCAATGGTATTAAAGGCCAAAACCTGGGCGTGGAGGAGGGGGCCAAGGTAGCAGAATAGTCAGACACGTCCTGCCATCCCTCTTACAACAAGGACCTGAAGAAATAAGTGAATTGAATTTATATGACAATCTAGGAGCCCTAATCATCAAAGACAAAGCACGAGAATCAGACTGAGTGGCAGTTGGAAGGAGAGACTAATTCAAAAGCAGCAGAAAAGGGGAGCTACAGATCGCAAGAACACCGGCAACCCACTAGATGAGTCTGCACAGCGTACACAGGCTGAGAGGCAAGCAGCAACATCCCAAGCTGACGCCTTCCACATCTGGCACAGCCAAGCAGCAGTAAATCTGCACACACCTACAAACCAAACAGGAGTGACACCACACCTGTGAAAGTTAAGTGCAAGCTTTCAACCTACCATGTAAACTGGCAAAATAACCCCTTCCCCGCAGACCTTCACAGCGGAGAATCACTACCTTCCCCTCACCCATCCCCAACCCTACTCTGACACCAGTCCTGCAGCATTCAACAATGCCATGTCCCCTAAACTGGGAACTTAGGGCTGATCAAGAGTCCCTGCCCTTCCCCCATCCACTGGCATACGGGGCCCATGGACTTGCACTGCAGTGCCCTTTACCCCTGCTCAGTCTCTTGTGGGCTGATTAAACACGTCTTCATTAGCATAAAACAACAAGGCATACACCTGAAGCCCATTTTCACCAACTGCAGCAGCCATGGTGAAGCTGCAGATTTCTGACATTCAACACCACCCTGACCCCTAAGAAGGGGCCTCACCCACCCACACCAGGGGCCTAAGGGCTGGCGGAACCACTCACACCATCTAGTCACCCACGTCAGGGGTCTGAGCGGCAACAGCATCTGGTGCTCAAGGACCGGCTGCACTACCCTCCCACTATGTGCTCTAGGGGACAGGGAAGCGTCCTCCATCCATGCATCTGGGGGCAGTTATCAGCCCCCTACCTTGCCCCTCGCATTGCCCCCTACTGAAACCAGAGACCTGTGCCTGCTCCAAACACCCCCATGCAGCCCTGCCTACAGGGCTCTAACCTACTCTAACCTACAGTCCGCACAGCACACTCAGTGACCAATGACCCGGACACCTGTGCCCTGAATAAATGCACCCCTGAAAGAACAATGAACAGACACCTGGGCTCACACGCCTAGTAGCTGCTCTGACCACCTGGAGTCAGGAGAGCTTCAATGATGCCAACAACCAATGTAGCTCACGTGCCCAGCCTACTTGGGCATGTCAAAACAAAACAAAAATACAGGACACAGAAACAAAAGTACAATAAATAAATATAATAAGTTATTGATGCCTAGGAGAAAATAGTCAATATCAAATCACTTAAAGAAACAGGACAGGATGGCTCCAGCAAGTGACCAAAATAAAGAACCAGAAAACCTTCTGGAGGAAGATAAGGCAATGTAACTACTTGATAAAGAATTCAAAATTCAAAATCTACAGGGCTTTGCAAGAGATCTGGAAGGAGATCAGGCAAAACGCAGACCATGCCAAGGAACACACAGACGAAACAATAGAAAATTTAGGAAAATGATACAAGAACAAAATGACAGAATAAAAATGCTGCTAGATACCATGGAGAGACAGCAACTAGAAATCCAAAAGATTGACAATAAAATTTCAGAATTAGACAACTCAGTAGAAGTTCATAGGAGCAGAACTGAGACAATGGAAGTCAGAATTAGTAAAATTGAAAATAAAACCCTTGACGCCAATTTGTTAGAGGAAAAATCAGAAAAAAAGAGTGAACAAAGCCTAAAAATTATGCGGGATACTATCAAGAGGAAAAACGTACAAGTGATTGGAGTACCAGAACAGGGGGAATAACAGAAAACACAGAGAGAATTGCTGAAGAGTTGCTGGTAGAAAATTTCCCTAACATCATGAAAGATGAGAAGATACGTATCCAAGATGCTTAATGAACTCCATACATGATAGACCCTAAAAGAAAGTCACCAAGACATATAATCAAACTTACCAAAAGTAATGACAATGAAAAAATCTTGAGATCAGCTAGGAATAAATGAAAAGTCACCTACAAAGGAGAACCAATAAGACTAAGCTCTGACTATTCAGCAGAAGCCATGTAGGCAAGAAGGCAATGGGATGATACATATAAAGCCTTGAAGGAAAATAAAATTGCCAGCCAAGAATTATATATCCAGCAAAATTGTCTCTCAAATATGATGGCAAAATTAGGTCATTTCCAGATAAACAGAAATTAAGGGAATTTGTAAAAACCAGACCAAAATTACAAGAAATATTAAAGGGAGTCCTCTGGTTAGAGAACCAGCAACATCAGGCAACAATCCAAGACTAGAAGACAGGACAGATCAAAGAGTTATCAACCCAGATAGGTAATTCACAAAAACAAATCAAAGCTAAAAGAGTGAAAATAGGGAACCAGAGATGTCAATATGTAAACAATGACAACATCAGAACAAAAAAGAGGGTATAAACAGGGTAGTCATAGACTCTCCATATGGAAAGAAAGTTAAGATGATATCAAGAAATAAAAGATAAACAGAAATTAAGGGAATTTGTAAAAACCAGACCAAAATTACAAGAAATATTAAAGGGAGTCCTCTGGTTAGAGAACCAGCAACATCAGGCAACAATCCAAGACTAGAAGACAGGACAGATCAAAGAGTTATCAACCCAGATAGGTAATTCACAAAAACAAATCAACTTAGAAACTTAGAAAAATAAAGGTAAATTTCCAGGGTACTACAAACAAAGCTAACAAACCTACCCCACAAAATAAAAAAGAAGAAAAACATAAAGACTCAGCAAACACAAAATAACAACAATAAAAGAGATGAAAAGAAAATGCATAAACAAAAAGAATTGAGCACAGAAAATTAAGCGGAACAAAGAAACTGTCAACACCACAAAAAAAAAAATCAAAATGATAGCAGTAAACTCATACCTATCAATAATTACACTGAATGCAAATAGCCTAAATGCACCAGTAAAGAAGCAGAGAGTTGCAGAAGGGATAAAAAACACGATCTGTCTGTATACTGTCTTCAGGAGGCACACCTTAGACACAAAGATGTAAACAAACCAAAACTCAAAGGATGGAAAAAATATATATATATACCAACAAACAGTAACAAAAAAAAAAAGCAGGAGTGGCAATATTAATCTCTGATAAAACAGCTTTTAAAGCAAAGTATATCATAAAGGATAAGGCAAGATACTATGTAATGATCAAAGGGTCACTACACCAGGAGGGCATAATCATAATAAATGTATACACACCCAATTACAGGGCTCCAAAATACATAAAACAAACTCTTAACAGCTTTGACAAGAGAAATAGCTCCACAATAATAGTAGGAGGTTTCAACACACCACTTTCAGTGAAGGACAGATCATCTAGAAAGAAACTCAACAAATATTCAGTTTAGCTAAATACCACGATCAACCAACTTGACCTCACAGACATATACAGAACACTCCACCCACGAGCACCAGTGTATCCATTCTTTTCCAATACACATGGAATATTCCGCAAAATAGGCCACATTTTAGACCATAAAGCAAGCCTTATCAGAATCCAAAACCATAGACCAAATTAACAAAAGAAAAACAGGAGAGGAAACAAATAAACCAAATAACAAATGAAATCAGTGATATCACAATAGATGCAACTGAAATGAAAAGGATCATAACAGAATACTATGAAAAATTGTACTCCACCGTATTTGAAAACCTACAGGAAATGGACAGATTTCTAGAAACACACAATAACTACCTAAAATAACACAAAATGAGGTAGAAAAACTAAAACCCATAACAAGAGATTGAAGGTAATAAAAAAAAACTTCCAACAACAAAAAAAAGTCCAGGCTTGGAGGGCTTCATGGGAGAATTCTGCCAAACTTTCACAAAAGAGCTAATGTCAATACTACTAAGCTATTTCAGAGCACAGATAAAGAGGAAATACCCTCGAACTCATTCTATGAAGCCAGCACAACCCTGATACCAAAACCAGGCAAAGACACCACAAAAAAGATAACTACCGACCAATAACCCTCAAGAACATAGACCCAAAAATCTTCAAAAAAATTCTAGCCAATAACATTCAACAGCATATATAAAAAAAAGTAATAATACATCAGGACCAATTGAGATTCATACCAGATATGCAGGGATGATTCAACATTAAAAAAATCAATCAACATTATTCATTACATAAATAAAAGAACCACATAATCCTACCAGTTGATGCAGAAAAGGTATTTGACAAAGTCCAAAACCCATTTATGATTTAAAAAAACTCTCAGCAAAACAGGAATAGAAGGGAAAATCCTTGACATAATAAAGGGCATTTATACAAAGCCAACAGCCAACATCATTCTGAATGGAGTGAGACTGAAAGCATTCTCCTTGAGAACGGGAACCAGACAAGGATGCCCTTTATCACCACTCTTATTCAACATTGGGCTGGAGGTCCTAGCTAGAGCAATAAAGCAAGAAAAAGAAATAAAGGGCATCCAAATTGATAAGGAACAGGTAAAATTATCACTATTCGCAGACGATATGATCTTATGCACAGAAAACCTCGAAGAATCCACAAGAAAGCTACTGGAACTAATAGAAGATTCCAGCAAAGTGGCAGGATAGCAGGTGGTCATACAAAAGTCCATAGGATCTCTTTACACCAACAAAGAGGACTTCGAAAAGTAGATCATCAAATCAATATCATTTACAATAGCCCCCAAGAAGTTAAAGTACTTAGGAATAAATCTAACCAGAGGAGTAAAGACTTATACAAAGAAAACTACAAAACACTAAAACCAAGAGACCTAAATAAGTGAAAAAAACATAGCATGCTTGTGGATAGGAAGACTTAACATTGTGAAAATGTCAACTCTACACAAAGTGATCTAAAGATACAGTGCAATCCTGTTCCAAATTCCAACAGCATTTTTTAACGAGATGGAGAAACAAATCACCAACTTTACATGGAAAGGGAAGAGGCCCTGTAAAAGTAATGAATCACTGAAGAAGAAAAACAAAGTAAGAGGCCTCACACTCCTGATTTTAGGACCTATTTTTATACAGCCATGGTAGCAACAGCCTGGTACTGGTACAATAACAGACACTTAGACCAATGGAACAGAATTGAAAACCCAGAGGTAAATTCATCCATATGTGAGCAGCTGATATTTGACAAAGGCCCAAAGTCTGTTAAGTGGGGAAAAGACCATCTCTTTAACAAACGATGCTGTCATAACTGGATGTTGTTGTTAGGCGCGTTGGGTCTCTCCCAACTAACAGCGACTCCATGTACAACAGAGTGAAACACCACCTGATCCTGTGCCATCCTCACAACCATTGTTATGCTTGAGGCCATTGTTGCAACGACTGTGTCAATCCGTCTCATTGAGGGTATTCAACTTTCTCTCTGACCCTCTACTTGACCAAGCATGATATCCTTCTTTAGGAACTGATCCTCCCTGATAACAAATGGTGCTGGCATAACTGGATATCTATTTGCAAAAAAATAAGACCCATACCTGACACCATGTATAAAAACTAACTCAAAATGGATCAAAGACCTAAATCTAAAATGATAAAGATCATGGAAGAGAAAATAGGGACAATGCTAGTAGCCCTAATAAAAAAAACATGGCATAAATAGAATGTAAACCATAACTAAAAATACACAAACACCAAAAGAGAAACTAGATAACTGGGAGCTCCTAAAAATCAAACATTTATGCTCTTCAAAAGACTTCACCAAAAGAGTAAAAAGACAACCTACAGACTGGGAAAAATTTTTTGACTACTAAGGGTCTAATCTCTAAAATCTACACGACACTGCAAAACTTCAACAACAAAAAGACAAATAACTCAATTAAAAAATGGGGAAAGGATATGAACTGACACTTCACCAAAGAAGACATTCAGGCAGCTAACAGATACATGAGGAAATGCTCACGATCACCAGTCATTAGAGAAATGCCAATCAAAACTACAATGAGATACCATCTCACCCCAACAAGGCTGGCACTAATCCAAAAAACACAAAATAATAAATGTCGGAGAGGTTGTGGAGAGACTGGAACACTTATGCACTGCTGGTGGGAATGTAAAATGGTACAGTCACTTTGGAAAACAATATGGAGCTTCCTTAAAAAATTAGAAAGAGAAATACCATACAATCCAGCAATCCCACTCCTAGGAATATACCCTAGAGAAATAAAGGCCATCACACGAATAGATATATACACACCCATGTTCATCGCAGCATTATTTACGATAGCAAAAAGATGGAAACAACCTAAATGCCCATCAACAGAAGAATGGATAAACAGATTATGGTACACAGACACAATGGAATACTATGCAATAATAAAGAACAAAAAAGAATCTGTGAAACGTCTCACAGCATGGCTGAATCTGGAGGGCATTATGTTGAGTGAAATTAGTCAGTTGCAAAAGGACAAATATTGTATGAGACCATTATTATAAGAACTGAAGAAAATGTTTATACACAGATAAAAAACATTCTTTCATGGTTACGAGGATGGGCAGGGAGGGGAAGGGGAAATTGCTAATTAGACAGTAAACAAGTGTCACCTTTGGTGAAGGGAAGGACAACACACAGTATAGGGAAGTCAGCACAACTGGACCAAAGCAAAACCATAGAATTTTCCTAGACACATCCAAACACCTTGAGGGATAGAGTAGTTGGGGCTGGGGCCTGGGGACCACAGTCTAGGGGGACATCTGGGGCAATTGGCATAATAGAGTTTATAAAGAAAGCTATCAACTGGGAGGATATCTTCGGAAACCATATATCTGACAAGAATCTAATAACCAGTATGTATATAAAACTTTGACAACTTAACATCAAAAAGACAACCCAATCAAAAAATGGGCAAAAGACTTCACTAGACATTTCACCAAAGAGGACTTTCTAATAGCCACCAAATACATAAAAAGATGCTAAATGTCATTCGCCATCAGAAAGATGCAAATCAAAATCACAGGGATACCATTTCATGCCCGCTAGGATGGCTGAGAAACTCGGGTGGTACACTGATTAAAAGCTATGGTGAGCTACGGCTGCTAACCAAAGGGTGCACTGTTTGAATCCACCAGCTGCTCCTTGGACACTTTATAGAGCAGTTCTACTTTTGTCCTATAGGGTCCCTATGAGTCAGAATCGACTCTACAGGAGTGGGTTTAGGATGCCTAAGATAAGACAAACAAAAACAGAAAATAACAAATACTGGCGAGGATGTGGGGAAATTGGAACCCTTATCCATTGCTGGTGGGAATGCAAGATGGTGCAATCGTTGTGGAGTAAAGTGTAACGGTTCCTCAAAAAACTAAATATAGAACTACCATCAAAACAACCCAGTGCCATATAACCCTGCAATTCCACTCCTAGTATATGTACCCAAAAGACTGGAAAGCAGAGACTCAAACAAAGACTTGTACACCAATGTTCTTTACAGCACTATTCACAATAGTCAAAATGTGGAAACAACCTAAATGCCCATCAACAGACGAGTGGTTCAGCAAAATGTGGCATGTACATACAATGGGATACTACTCAACCAATAGGAGAAGTGAAGTCTTGATACATGTTACAATATGGATGGAGCTGGAAGACATTATGCTGGGTGAAATAAGTTAATCACAAAAGGACAAATATTGTATAACCTCGCTTATAAAAAAAAAGGCAAAGAAAAGGCATATGTATACAGGAAAAGTTTATTGGTGGTTACCAGGGGGTGGGAGGGAGGAGGAAAAGAGGGGGGGTTAATGGTAATAGAAATAACTCATTGATTAAGGGTAGAATTGCACAGCTGATTAATGTAATTGCTGTCAAGAAGTTCTATACCTATGAAAAGTTGAATTGACAAAAGTTGTATGATAGATATATTTACAACAATGACAAAAAAAGAGTAGCTTCTGTGGCTGCTTGTGTACAAACTAAATTCTCATGGGATTTGGTTTCTTGGTTTGCAGGCTTAGGATCATTTTTTCGCGGGCCATTCCAGTTAATTGGTCTCATAACATGCTTAGTTCTCTGTTCTGCCTCCTAGTTTGTTGCATCATGTCTGGGGTCTTAAAAGCTTCCAAGTAGCCATCCAAGGCACAACAATTAATCTCTATTCACCAGGAGCAACAAAGAAAGAAGGAGAGTCAGCAGTAGGAGGAGGATATGGAATGTGTAGCCAATGCCTCCATGAGTAACTGCCTTCTTTGCCATGACACCAGAAAAATTGCATGGTGCCCAGCTACCACTACTGAACTTTTTTATTTTTATTGTGCCTTAAGTGAAAGTTTACAAATCAAGTCAGCCTCTCGCATAAAAACTTATATATACTTTGCTACATGTTCCCAATTACTCTCCCCATAATGAGACAGCCCAGTCCCTCTCTCCACTCTCTCTTTTCCTGCACATTCTGCCAGCTTCTTACCCTCTCATCTCCCCTCCACACAGGAGATGCCAACATAGTCTCAAGTGTCCACCTGATCCAAGAAGCTCACTCCTCACCATCATCCCTCTCCATTCCATTGTCCAGTCCAATCCCTGTCTGAAGAGTTGGCTTTGGGAATGGTTCCTGTCCTGGGCCAACAGAAGTTCTGGGGGCCATGACCACCGGGGTGCTTCAAGTCTTACTCAGACAATTAAGTCTGATCTTTTTACGAGACTTTGGGGTCTGCATCCCACTGCTCTCTTGCTCCCTCAGGGGTTCTCTGTTGTGTTCCCTGTCAGGGCAGTCATCAGTTGTAGCCGGGCACCATCTAGTTCTTCTAGTCTAGTCTGTGGCTGATGTAGTCTCTGGTCTATGTGGCCCTTTCTGTCTCTTAGGTTCATAATTACCTTGTGTCCTTGGTGTTCCTCATTCTCCTTTGGTCCAGGTAGATTGAGACCAATTGATGCATCTTAGATGGCCGCTAGCTAGCATTTAAGACCCAATGCACCACTCTCCAAAGTGGGATGGAGAATGTTTTCTTAGCAGATTTTATTATGCCAATTGACTTAGATGTTCCCTGAAACCACGGTCCCCAACCCCCCACCCCTGCTACGCTGGCCTTCAAAGCATTCAGTTTATTCAAGAAACTTCTTTGTGTTTGGTTCGGTCCAGTTCTGCTGACCTCGCTGTATTGTGTGTTATCTTTCCCTTCACTTAAAGTAGTTCTTATCTACTGTGGAATCAACTCGAGGGCACTGGGTTTTTGGGTATCTAATTGGTGAATACCCCTCTCCCACCCTTCCTCCCTCCCCCTTCTTGTAACTGTCAAAAAATATTTTCTTCTCTGTTTAAACTGTTTATCGAGTTCTTATAATAATGGTCTTATACAATATTTGTCCCTTTGCAACTAATTTCATGATGCCTTCCAGATTCTTCCGTGTTATGAAATATGTCACAGATTCGTCACTGTTCTTTATCTGTGCATAGTATTCCATTGTGTGAATATACCATAATTTATTTATCCGTACATCCATTGTTGCTTCCATCTTTTTGCTATGGTAAACAGTGGTGCAATGAACATGGGTGTGCATATATCTGTTTCTGTAAAGGTTCTTCTTCCTCTAGGATATATTCCAAGGAGTGGGATTGCCGAATCCTGTGGTAGTTCTATTTTTAGCTTTTTGAGGAAGCACCAAATCAGTTTCCAAAGTGGTTGTACCATTTTACATTCCTACCAGCAGTGCATAAGTGTTCCAGTCTCTCCACATCCTCTGCAACATTTATTATTTTGTGTTTTTTGGATTAATGCCAGCCTTGTTGGAGTGAGATGGAATCTCATTTTAGTTTGATTTGCATTTCTCTAATGGCTAATGATTGTGAGCATTTCCTTATGTATCTGTTAGCTACCTGAATGTTTTCGTTAATGAAGTGTCTGTTCATATATTTTGCCCAACTCTTAATAGGTTTATTTGTCTTTTTGTAGTTGAGTTTTTGCACTATCGTGTAGATTTTAGAGATCAGATGCTGATCAGAAATGTCATAGCTAAAAACAATTTCCCAGGCTGTAGGCAATCTTTTTACTCTTTTGGTGAAGTCTTTGGATGAGCATATGTGTTTGATTTTTAGGAGCTCCCAGTTATCTACTTTTTCTTCTGCATTGTTAGTAATGCTTTGTATACTGTCTATGCCATGTATTAGGGCTCCTAATGTTGTCCCTATTTTTTCTTCCATGATCTTTATCATTTTAGATTTTATATTTAGGTCCTTGATCCATTTTGAGTTCGTTTTTGTGCATGGTGTGAGGAATGGGTCTTGTTTCATTTTTTTTTGCAAATGGATATCCAGTTATGCCAGCACCATTTGTTAAAAAGACTGTCTTTTCCCCCATTTAACTGCTTTGGGGCCTTTGTCAAATATCAACTGCTCATATGGGGATGGATTTATGTCTGGATTCTCAATTTTGTTCCACTGTTCTATGTATCTATTGTTGAACCAGTACCAGGCTGTATTGACTACTGTGGTGGTGTAATAGGTACTAAAATCAGGTAGAGTGAGGCCTCCCACTTTGTTCTTTTTCAGTAATGCTTTACTTATCTGAGGCCTCGTTCCCTTCCATATGAAGTTGGTTATTTTTTTTTTCTCCATCTCATTAAAAATATCGTTGGAATTTGGATTGGAATTGCATTAAATCTATAGATCACTTTTGGTAGAATAGACATTTTTATAATGTTAAGTCTTCCTACCCATGAGCAAGGTGATTTTCCACTTATGTAGGTCTCTTTGGTTTCTTGCAGAAGTGTTCTCTGGTTTTCTTTGTATAAGTCTTTTACATCTCTGGTAAGATTTATTCCTAAGTATTTTATCTTCTTGGGGGCTACTGTAAATGGTATTGATTTGGAAATTTCCTCTTCAATGTTCTTTTTGTTGGTGTAGAAGAATGCAACTGAGTTTTGTATATTTATCTTTTATCCCGATACTCTGCTGAACTCTTCTATTAGTTTCAGTAGTTTTCTTGAGGATTCTTTAGGGTTTTCTGTGTGTAAGATCATGTCATCTGCAAATAGAGATACTTTTACTTCTTCCTTGCCAATCTGGATGCCCTTTATTTCTTTAGCTAGCCTAGTGGCTCTGGCTAGGACCTCCAGCACAATGTTGAATAAGAGTGGTGATAAAGGGCATCCTTGTCTGGTTCCAGATCTCAAGGGGAATGCTTTCAGACTCTCTCCATTTAGGGCGATGCTGGCTGTTGGCTTTGTATAAATGCCCTTTATTATGTTGAGAAATTTTCCTTCTATTCCAATTTTGCTGAGAGTTTTTTATCATGAATGAGTGTTGAACTTTGTCAAACGCCTTTTCTGCATCAATTGATAACACCTCGTGATTCTTGTCTTTTATTTGCGTGATGGATTACATTAATTGTTTTTCTAATGTTGAACCATCCTGGCATACCTGGTATGAATCCCACTTGGTCATGGTGAATTATTTTTTTGATATGTTGTTGAATTCTATTGGCTAGAATTTTGCTGAGGTTTTTTGCATCTAAGTTCATGAGGGCTGTAGGTCTGTAATTTTCTTTTTTTGTGATGCCTTTACCTGGTTTTGGTATCAGGGTTATTCTGGCTTTATAGAATGAGTTTGGGAGTGTTGTATCCTTTTCTATGCTCCGAAATACCTTTAGTAGTACTGGTTTTAACTCTTCTCTGAAAGTTTATTAGAACTCTGCAGTGGAGCTGTCGGGGCCAGGGCTTTTTTTTTGTTGGGAGTTTTTTGATTACCTTTTCAATCTCTTCTTTTGTTATGGGTCTATTTAATTGTTCTACCTCTGTTTCTATTAGTTTAGGTAGGTAGTGTGTTTCTAGAAATTCATCCATTTCTTCTAGGTTTTCAAATTTGTTAGAGAACAATTTTTCATAGTAACATGATATGATTCTTTTGATTTCAGTTTGGTCTGTTGTAATATCACCCATCTCATTTCTTATTCAGGTTCTTTGCTTTCTCTCCTATTTTTCTGTTGTCAGTTTGCCCAGTGGTTTATCAATTTTGTTGATTTTTTCCAATAACCAGCTTTTGGTATTGTTAATTCTTTCAATTGTTTTTGTTTTGTTTTTCATTTAGTTCTGCTCTTATTTTTATTGTTTATTTTCTTCTGGTGCCTGATGGTTCCTTTTGTTGCCCTCTTTCTGTTTGTTCGAGTTTCTGTTTGTTCGAGTTGTAGGGATAATTCTCTGATTTTGACCCTTTCTTCTTTTTGGATGTGTGCATCTATTGATATAAATTGACCTCTGAGCACTGCTTTCCTTGTGTCCCAAAGTTTCTGATAGGAAATGTTTTCATTTTGATTGGATTCTATGAATTTCTTTATTCCATCCTTAACGTCTTCTATAATCCAGTCTTTTTTGAGCAGGGTATTGTTCAGTTTCCAAGTGTTTGATTTCTTTTCCCTGCTTTTTCTGTTATTGATTTCTACTTTTATGGCCTTATGGTCAGAGAAGATGCTTTGTAATATTTCAATGTTTTGGATTTTGCTAAGGCTTGCTTTATGACCTAATATGTGGCCTGTTCTAGAGAATGTTCCATGTGCACTAGAAAAGAAAGTATACTTGGCTGCTCTTCGGTGGAGTGTTCTGTATATGTCTATAAGGTGAAGTTCATTGATTGTGTCTTTTAGATCTTCCATGTCTTTATTGAGCTTCTTTCTGGATGTCCTGTCCTTCACCGAAAGTGGTTGAAGTCTCCTACTATAATTGTGGAGCTGTCTCTCTCACTTTTCAATGCTGATAGAGTTTGTTTTATGTATCTTGCAGCCCTGTCATTGGGTGCATAAATATTTAATATGGTTTTATCTTCCTGGTTGTCCCTTTAATCATTATATAGTGTCCTTCCTTATCCTTTCGGATGGATTTACTTTAAAGTCTATTTTGTCAGAAATTAATATTGCCAGTCCTGCTCTTTTTTTATCGTTGTTTGCTTGCTATATTTTTTTCCATCCTTTGAGCTTTAGTTTGTTTGTGTCTCTGAATCTAAAGTGTGTTTCTTGTAGGCAGTATATAGAAGGATTGTGTTTTTTAATCCATTCTGCCACTGTCTATCTCTTTATTGGTGCATTTAGTCCATTTACATTCGGTGTAATTATGGATGGGTATGAATTTAGTGCTATCATTTTGATGTCTTTTTTTGTGTGTTGTTGACAGTTTCTTTTTCCCACTTAAGTTTATGGGCTGAGTAGATTATATATTGTCCTTTCTTCATATTCGTTGGTTTTGATTTTGTTTTTGCTGAGTCTCTATTTTTTTTTCAAGTGTTTTATTTTGATATGTAGGATAGTTTGTCTCCTTTGTGGTTACCTTATTATTTACCCCTATTTTTCTAAATTTAAACCTAACTTTTATTTCTTTGTATCGCCTAGTCTTGCTCTCCATATGGAAGATCTATGACTACATTTCTTAGTCCATCTTTTTTGTTTTAATGTTGTCTTCTTTTTCGTAATAACATCGCTATATCCCTGTTTTGAACTTTTTTATCTTGATTTATTTTTGTGATTTCCCTGTCTGGGTTGACTTCTGGTTGTTCTTCCCAGTGTTCTAGTCTTGGGTTTATACCTGATACTATTGATTTTCTAACCAAAGAACTCTCTTTAGTATTTCTTGTAGCTTTGGTTTGGTTTTTACGAATTCCCTAAACTTCTGTTTATCTGGAAATGTCCTAATTTCACCTTAATATTTGAGACACAGTTTTGCTGGACAGACAGACATGTTAATCTTCAGGATGGTATTTGTGGATGTTCATATCATATCAAGTTACAGTTCTCATAGAAACCAGCCCTAGTTTTTATAAATTAAACAACTTGGTTGGGGAGAAATAAGTTGGACAAGAAATATTTGGCCACATGGACTGTCTACAAATGATGACAAAATTCAAACTTTTGAAACTCTAGTGAAATATATAGATAGGCTTGTATTATAGTTGTGTTGATATGTGTTGTTACTAATACCTGCAGAAATCCAGTGATTTCAGTCATAATTATATTTCATAAAGCAGCTTGAAGAAACACCTTTGCCTTGTTGTCGTTAGGTACCATCATGTCGCTTTTGACTCCGAGCTACCCTGTGTATGACAGAATGAAACACTCCTCGGTCCTGCACCATCCTCCCAATCATTGTTGTGCTTGAGTCCATTGTTACAGCCACCTTGTCAGTCCATCTTGTTAAGGCTCTTCGGCTTTTTCACTGACCCTTTACTTTACCAAGCATGATGTCCTTCTCCAGGGATTGGTCCCTCCTGATAACATGCCCAAAGTATTTGAGATGAAGTCTTGCCACCCTTGCTTCTAATGAGCATTCTGGCTGTACTTCTTCCGAGACAGATTTGTTTGTTCTTTTGGCAGTGCATGGTATATTCAATATTCTTCAACAGCACCATAATTCAAAGGCGTCAATTCTTCCTTGGTCTTCCTTTTTCATTGTCCAGCTCTCGCACGCATATGAGGCGATTGAAAACACAATGGCTTGAGTCAGGTGCACCTTATTCCTTAAAGTGATATCTTTGCTTTTTAACACTTTAAGAGGTCTTTGCCTTATTGCCTTATTGAAGACCATATTATAAACTAAACTCTTGTCATAAGCTTCCTTATGATGCATGATGAGACTTTTCACCAATACTGTGTATGTAAAGGTAAGTAAGAAATAATCATTTTATTTCTTAGAGTTCTTTATGCAACTGATTTTCTCCCAAATGTAGCTGAGTATTTTATTTCACATGTTGGATGCTTTGTTGTAAAAGAAAGAATTAACTGTACCTAAGGATATTTCAGATATTTCAATACTTCTTTAGTTTAACAGAGCTAAGATTATTATTGGTGGAAAAAGACACACTCATAAAATATTATAAACCCTGGCCTGCACATGTGTGTATGTACAATCTGAATCACACCACGAGAGTGGCATAAGAACAGAAAGGTGAGAAATTAACATAAAACATATCCATAACTAGTAAAGCCTCTTGGGCCCTGGCAGAGACAAAAGCAAAACCACTCTACGGTGATACTCCCAAAATGCAAGATATATCAGGTAAATTTAAGGCACATGCGAAAGCTTTGAAGAACTACATCAGTGTTTTCCTCCATGAGGAAGGATTCAGGTGTGGCTCTGAAAGACAAATATTATTAATATCCCTTCCTCTCTCATGCCTTCTGGTGTCTGAGGTGTTTCCTCCCCAGGTGCTGTGTTGTTGCTCTCCCTCCAGTGCCACAAAATCAGTGTATCCTATTCCAGTATCTATAACTTCACTTTTTTCCCCCAGTCATCTCTTCCTTACACCTAGACCTTTAATTTGGAAAGGTTAGGTCCAGGAGGAACAAGACCTTTCTGATAAAATTTACACATATTCCTTACATCTCCCTCCCACTTTGTCCCATGTGGGATGTTTCATGAATATCAAGCATGTGGTTATAATCTTTATCATCTAGGACCATGTGTATAAAAAAAAAAAATCAAGGTGACAGTACCAGAATTAAAGTTGAATCACCAGATCCTCTTTTGGCATGGATACTACTCAGAGGATGTAACAATCAGACTATCCCAGTGGGGGAAAGAAAGAAACATCATAACCAGGAATGGTTAGGACAGAATTCTGAATTTTCAATATTGGTGTATACAATCCTGCACTTCTTTTGTCCTGATCATTACCTAGAAAGTTGCCAAAAGGAGATGATCTCTTTTTGGAGAAAGCTACATTCAGTGACTAAATTGCCATAGTAAGGTGTGTGAAGCAGGTAGGAGTAGTCCAAGTGTGAGGGCGATGGAATCGGAAATCTTTTTCAGTCAATTTTTAGGGGTCATTCCAATGCTCAATAATACTAGATGACTATGGACAGTAGGGAGCATGTAATGTCCATCAAATATATTATCAGATCTTTGTTGAATAGTCTTTGCTATAAAAAAAAAAACTGTGTTGTTCTTGTTGTTAGGCACTGTCGAGTCGGTTCCAACGCTTAGGGACCACATGCACAACAGAACCAAACACTGCCCGGTCCTGCGCCATCCTTACAATCGTTGTTATGCTCGAGCTCATTGTTGCAGCCACTGTGTCAGTCCACCTCATTGAGGGTCTTTCTCTTTTCCACTGACCCTGTACTCCGCCAACCATGATGTCCTTCTCCAAGGACTGATCCCTCCTGACAACATGTCCAAAGTATATATAAGATGCAGTCTCACCATCCTTGCCTCTAAGGAGCATCTGGCTGTACTTCTAAGACAGATTTGTTTGTTCTTTTGGCAGGCCACAGTATATTCAAAATTCTTTGCCAACACCACAATTCAAAGGCGTCACTTCTTCGGTCTTCCTTATTCATTGTCCAGCTTTCACATGCGTATGATGTAATTGAAAATACCATGGCTTCAGTCAGGTGCACCCTAATCTTCAGGGCGACACCTTTGCTCCTCAACACTCTGAAGAGGTCCTTTGCAGCAGATTTACCCAATGCAATGCATGTTTTGATTTCTTGACTGCTGCTTCCATGGCTGTTCATTGTGGATACAAGTAAAATGAAATCCTTGACAACTTCAATCTTTTCTCCATTTATCGTGATGTTGCTCATTGGTCCAGTTGTGAGGATTTTTGTTTTCTTTATGTTGAGGTGCAATCCATACTGAAGGCTGTGGTCTTTGATCTTAGTAAGTGCTTCAAGTCCTCTTCACTTTCAGCAAGCAAGGTTGTGTCATCTGCATAACGCAGGTTGTTAATGAGACTTCCTCCAATCCTGATGCCCCGTTCTTCTTGCCATAGTCCAGCTTTTCGTATTATTTGCTCAGCATACAGAATAAATAGGTATGGTGAAAGAATAGAACCCTGATGCACACCTTTGCTGACTTGAAACCAATCACTCTCCCCTTGTTCTGTCCAAACAACCATCTCTTGATCAATGTAAAGGTTCCTCATGAGCACAACTAAGTGTTCTGGAATTCCCATTCTTTGCAGTGTAATCCATAGTTTGTTTTGATGCACACAGTCGAATGCCTTTGCAAAGTCAGTAAAACAGGTAAACATCCTTCTGGTATTCTCTGCTTTTAGCCAGAATCCATCTGACATCAGCAATGATATCCCTGGTTCCACGTCCTCTTCTGAAACCGGGCTGAATTTCTGGGAGTTCCCTGTCGATATACTGCTGCAGCCCTTTTCAAATAACCTTCAGCAAAATTTTGCTTGGGTGTGATATTAATGATATTGTTCTATAATTTCCACATTCAGTTGGATCACCTTTCTTGGAAATAGGCATAAATATGCATCTCTTCCAGTCAGTTGGCCGGGAAGCTGTCTTCCATATTTCTTGGCATAGACGAGTGAGCACCTCCAGTGTTGCATCTGTTTGTTGAAACATCTCAATTGATCTCCATCAGTTCCTGGAGCCTTGTGTTTCGCCAATGCCTTCAGAGCAGATTGGACTTCTTCCTTCAGTACCATCAGTTCCTGATCATATGCCACGTCTTGAAATGGTGGAACATCGACTAATTCTTTTTGGTATAACGACTCTGTGTATTCCTTCTATCTTCTTTTGATGATCCCTGCGTCGTTTAATGTCTTCCCCATGGAATTCTTCACTATTGCAACTGGAGGCTTGAATTTTTTCTTCAGCTCTTTCAGCTTGAGACATGAGAGCGTGTTCTTTCCTTTTGGTTTTCCATCTCCAGCTCTTTGCACATGTCATTATAATACTTTACTTTATCTTCTCGAGCTGCCCTTTGAAATCTTCAGTTCAGTTCTTTTACTTCATCAATTCTTCCTTTTGCTTTAGCTGCTCGACACTCAAGAGCAAGTTTCAGAGTCTCCTCTGACATCCACCTTGGTCTTTTCTTTCTTTCCAGTCTTTTCAATGACCTCTTGCTTTCTTCATGGATGATGTCCTTGATGTCATTCCACAACTCATCTGGTCTTCAGTCACTAGTGTTCAACGCATCAAATCTATTCTTCTGATGGCCTCTAAATTCAGGTGGGATATACTCAAGGTCATATTTTGGCTCTCGTGGACTTGCTCTGATTTTCTTCAGTTTCAGCTTGAACTTGCGTATGAGCAACTGATGGTCCGTTCTACAGTTGAACCCTGGCCTTGTTCTGCCTGATGATATTGAGATTTTCCATGGTCTCTTTCCACAGATGTAGTCAGTTTGATATCTGTGTGTTGCATCTGGTGAGGTCCATGTGTATAGTCACCGTTTATGTTGGTGAAAGAAGGTGTTTGCAATGAAGTCACTGGTTTTGCAAAATTCTATCATTTGATCCTTGACATTGTTTCTATCACCAAGGCCATGTTTTCCAACTTCTGATCCTTCTTTGTTTCCAACTTTCACATTCTAATCGCCAGTAATTATCAATGCATCTTGATAGCATGTTTGATCAATTTTAGACTGCAGCAGCTGATAAAAATCTTCTTTTCTTCATCTTTGGTCATAGTTGTTGGTGTGTAAATTTGAATAATAGTCGTATTAACTGGTCTTCCTTGTAGGTGTATGGATATTATCCTATCACTGACAGCGGTGTACTTCAGGATAGATCTTGAAATGTTCTTTTTGACAGTGAATGCAACACCATTCCTCTTCGAGTTGTCATTCCCAGCATATGGACTATATGATTGTCCAATTCAAAATGGCCAATACCAGTCCATTTCAGCTCACTAATGCCTAGGATATTGATGTTTGTGCATTCCGTTTCATTTTTGACGATTTCCAATTTTCCAAGATTCATACTTCCTACTTTCCAGGTTCTGATTATTAACGGATGTTTGCAGCTGTTTCTTCTCATTTTGAGTCATGCCACATCAGCAAATGAAGGTCCTGAAAGCTTTACTCCATCCACGTCATTAAGGACGACTCTGCTTTGAGGAGGAGCTCCTCCCCAGTCATCCTTTGAGTGCCTTCCAACATGGGGTCTCATCTTCCAGCACTATATCAGACAGTGTTCTGCTGCTATTCATGAGGTTTTCACTGGCGAATGCTTTTCAGAAGTAGACTGCTGGGTCCTTCTTCCTAGTCTGTCTTAGTCTGGAAGCTCAGCTGAAACCTGTCCTCCATGGGTGACCCTGCTGGTATCTGAATACTGGTAGCATAGCTTCCGGCATCACAGCAACACACAAGCCCCCACAGTACGACAAACTGACAGACACGTGGGGGTAAAATTGTAGATTGTCTCGAAAGCCAAAAACATGAAACATGACACAGTTTAATTTCAAGGGTCACAATGATGTGGCCAGAGGTTTCTGATTAAACCTGGAACACCAATAACTGTCATTGAACAGAGTCAATAGTGGTGAGACACCAAAAATAGACCTGATAAGGGTCAATGGTCTGATGTATTCAGTCTATCAGGAGCAGGTGGGGGCCTTACTTGATGTTGTGGTCTCCCTTTGCAAGATATCAGATTTTGACAGGAGTCACAAATCTCACGTGCAGTGTTATTCTGCACATCAGAAACACAGAGTCCATTACATTGTTGCCAGTCCATGATGGTAGATGTAATGTCATGTCCAGCATGACGATGAATTCAGGAAGCAATTGTGACAATCTGGGTGGTACAGGTATGATCAGCAGCTTAATTTCAGTCAGTCTTATCAGAGGACAGTCCCTCACCATGAGCATCTCCATGAGTGAACTGAACTGTTTGATAAGTAACTGAGATTTGTTTCCAAAGTCAATGGCCCCAAAGAGGAGTGTCTTTAATTTCATAGTTTCTAGTTTTCCAAGCGACAGACCAAATAGTCCGCTTGCAACAGACCAAGTGTCAGGAAAAACTTAACAAAGTTAATCAAGGGTAGCAATGGCCAGAGATAAGAGAACAACCTTGAGTCCTGCCAACTGTACGGAGGGACGGTGCCCATTTTTAGCTCTACATAGATGGTGCTGAAGTTGAACGGCCACCAGAATCCTTTGGACACCATTGGTTTTCAGCCTAGTTAAACCGTCAGTAAACCAGGCAAGTTTTTGTGAATTGGGGGCCCCACTGAGTCATTGAATTTGTTTACTCTGAGGTTGTTAGCTGCCATTGAATCTGCCCCTGACTCATGGTGACTCCACGCATGACGGAATCAGACCATTATGATCCACAGTATTTTCATTAACAGATTTTTGAAAGTACATCACCAGGCCTTTCTTCCTAGTCTGTCTTATTCTGGAAGCTCCTTTGAGATCTGTTCAGTATCATATTAGCATGCAAGCTTACATTGTTCAGTGGGTGGTTGCTGCACTTGAGGTGCGTTGTCCAGGAATCTAACCTGACTCTCTTGCATGGAAGGCAGTAATTTTACCACTGAACCACCACTTCTGCTTTTAAGGTGCTGACTGGGGATAGAATTTTCCCCAAGGAGGTAGGTGCCACTTTTGTATGAAAGGGAAGATGACACTGGTGCCAGGCTAGTCACGTTCTTGAATATACCATTTCCTTTTGGCAAATGAAGCTTGTTGGGGCACATCCAACCTTCTTAAGTATTGAGTCCAAGTTGGCCCATCACAAAATGGAAATAACACATCAGAGAATCATAAAGCCAAGTAGTAAGCTAATAGCTGTTTTTCAAAAGAGATGTAGTCATGTCATGGAGGCAACATGTTCAAAACTCCGTATGTGCCTTCAGGTGGAGGCTAACTCTCTTTGCCAGAGGATTCCATTGGCAAAATCATCCTTCTCAGAGACTCGTATTTCAAAGGCATCATTAGGGTTGTGGGGTCCTGACAGTTTCAAAGTGAAAAGATAGGAAAAGATGTAAAATTTAAACAAGGTGGTGTTCTACCAACTGGATGACTTGCACAGATAGTATGGTGTGTGAAAGAAAACAGAAACAAAAGAACAGACAAAAATAATTGACAATAATATTGATAATAATTGATAATGATAATGACATAATTCAGAATATTGATTACCACATGGAGTATAGATTAGGAAGGAGCCTACGAGAAACTTATGGGGTGATGGAAAGGTTCTATATTGTGATCTGGGCTGTGATCATGCATGCATATATATATGCAAAAAAATCATCAAATTCTATGTTTGTGATTAGTGCAATTGTATGTTTTTTATTGTAAAAATATTAATGAATTTCTTAAAAGAAGCTGTAGTGAGCAAGAAAATTATTAGCATGGTGTTTGTCTTAGTAAGCTTTCAGAGTTAAACAAGACTAATTTGGCAGTTGAAGAAAAGATGTAATTGGACGGTGATAACACAAAATACGGAAGGGAAGAGATTGATGTGCAAGGGTTTTAATGTGATTGTATAGGTCAGAGAAGGATAGTGGTATTGATTAACCAGATTGACTAAGTCTGCCATGCATGTTAAAACCTTTAGATTTAAGTTACATGAATAAAACCTATAATGTCTTGACAAGTAGGGGGGGAAACAAAGAGATTAAAGAAAATTTTATTAAACAGAATACATAGAAGGGTGGGGCAAAGGGCGACAAGGGGAAGAAAACATAGTGTACACATAAGGCATAAAATAAGATGGTAGAATAAGTTCAAATATGTCAGTAATCACAATAAATTTAAATGGATAAAAGTCATTTGTTAAGAGACTCTCAGATTGGTACAATTCCTTCAGATTCTGAAGAATGCTTTTCTGTAACTGTGAAATGAATAGATTATTTGAAACATAGTTTTACTAATATTTAATATTTATTCTGTGACTTTGAATAAATACATGACAACAACTTGTCAACAATTAAACACTAACATCTTTATTTTTATTTTTCTTGTAGTCTGATCTCAGCCATGAAATGGAATCTGATATGATAGATGTGGTAAGTGCCCCATTAAGATTTTCTCTTATAAAATATTTTATGTATACTACATTTCCTTGATACTACAAAAAAATTAATTACATCATCTTTAGTACTCTGGATTTTAGTACTCAAAAGTAAGGAGCATATGTAGTGAATGTTTAAAGCATACTTTAGTTTATCATTATGTAGCATGCAGATGAAGTTGAAACAACCAAATAATGAAATCATTCTCACAGAAGATAATATTCTAAGATGTGATAGCAATAAAAACAAAAAACAAAGTACCAACCCAGTAAAAAATAAAAATAAACCCAGTAAAGAAGGTAAAATGTAATGAGCAATTAGGAGCAGCATCTGTTCAATATATTTCTGAAACAGAAGGAAAAACTAGTTCCTTTTTTTTTGTTTAGTCACATTTCTGATTTGGAATACTCTTCCCCTGACAAGCAATTGTGGGCTGCTTACTTTGGGCAGAGACTATAACTGTTCTTTGGGTTTTTAATTACCCAAGAGAACAGATCTTAAAATATTTTATAAGTCAAAGCTTTTTTAAATGATTTTTATCAAATATTGGCACAGATTAATTCATATTCATAAAAATTCCACCTTTGAGGACATGTTTCCTCAATAAGTTCCATTAAAAGAAATGTTGAGCCTACGCCTACTACCTTGAGTATCTGTTTGTTCTTTGTTTAGAAAGAAATATTATGATAGTATTCTCTAGCCCTACAGACTGGTTTTTAGATGTGGCTGAAACAATAATGAAATTAATTAATTAAATTTCCTCCTCTCTAGATCAAGCTAACATTCATTGGATAGAAGTTTAGGAGGCTCTCACCCTCATATAACTGTAAATGGTTTAATAGTGTTTTTTGTTTTGTTTTATCCATTCCCTATCAGTTGTTTTATGCCAAAAGGGAAAGCTGAAAAAAAGCATAAGAATATGGAGTTCATAGATTGAGGAGGATGGAGAAGAGCAGAAAGGGGAGAAAAAATAAACTACTCAACAGTTTTTCCTAGGGGCAGGCAAATTTACTCTTGAAGCATTTGTTTTAGTTAGGTATATGCTGATTTCGACTTCAATAAGAAACTAGAAGCCACCACAGCCGGCTCCATGTTCTGTATCTGTCATACATTATCATTGCATCTTTCTCATTATCAGTTCAGAAAAGATCTTGTTTTGAGATTATCCTATTTCAAAAATTATGAAAAGGGCTTTATATTTTATTACATTCTTTATGTTTGTGTAGACTGGAAAGCTGAGGTGATTACATATTATACAGAGGAAACATTTTGAGATTTCTCTTATGTGTTACTTCTTAGCTATAGAAAAGTCAGTTTTAAAGTGCTTTTTCTTAATGTTTTAATAAGCGTACAATATCTATTATATAATCTTTTCTTTATTTTTCACCCTGGTTCCTCTAAACACGCCTCATCCCTGCCCTCAATTTTAATTTTTCTTTATCCTTCAGGTTTTCTCTTTCTGTTTCTCTTTCCTCTTACTCTGTTTTTCTCTCTTACTGCTCCATACGGGACCTGAAAGTAAAGTATCGATGTAAAATACAGGAAATGTCCATTGGCTTGGAAAATATATATGCTTTTAAAACATGTCAGCCTTCAGAAACTAATACAAAACACCTAAAGTCTAAAGGGATTTGTGTCTCAGATCACACTTCCAATGATTATGATTAAGGCTATGTCTTCTCTGCAAGACATGCTTCTTTATCAGAAATTTTATTGAAATTACTCTGATGCATTGACATGCAGGAGAAAGTAAAATCTCTACTTGTCTTTCTCTACATGGTAATCTATTTTAAGACTTCCTAAGGGCCTATTATCTGAAGCTAATATTTTATTTTTCCTAGAAAAAATACAAATTGATTGCATATTGGCTTAAATGTCAACCCTGGATCCAATTTTTGGTACACTGCAAGTGAAATGAATATCATGGAATCATAAATTCTTAGTGTCGGAAGGCATTTTAGTGTTAGTACAGCCACCCAGCCTAGTGTTTGAATCACTTCTTCATTATTAAGGAGGGCCTACAATGTGCCAAGGATCCCTTGTGGCACAGTGGTTAAGAGCTCAGCTACTAACCAAGAGATCAACAGTTTGTATCCACCAGGTGCTCCTTGGAAAACCTATGGGGCAGTTCTACTGTGTCCTATAGGGTCACTATGAGTTGCAATCAACTCAGTGGCAACAGGTTTGGTCTGGGTTTACTATGTGCCGAAAGCCCCTGGGTGGCACAAATGGTTTGTGCTCCTCTACTAACCTAAATGTTAGTGGTTCAAACCCACCCAGCAGCACTGTGGAACAAAGGCTGGTGATCTGTTTCTGTAAAGATTACAGCCAAGAAAACCCTATGGAGCAGTTCTACTCGGTAACACATGGGGTTGCCATGAGTCGGAATCAACTGTACAGCAACGGTTTTGTTTGTTTGCTTCTTAATGTTATGTACCAAATACTGTGTTTGGTGCTTAGCATTCATTATTTCACCTCATTTCATTTCATTCTCATAATATCTATGATAGTGAGCTAAGTTTTTCAGATAAGGAAACTGAGGCTGATAGAGGTTAACTCACTTGCTCAAGGTTACAGAGTTAATAAATTGCACATATGGGATTTGGGTTCATCCCCCTATGATACCAAAGTCCATGCCTTTATATTAGGCATTTATACAGCCTATAGAAGGAGCCATGGTGGTCCAGTGATTAAGCACTCGGCTGCTGACTTAACAGTCAGCGGTTTGAAACCACTAGCCGCTCTGTGTGAGAAAGACGTGGCAGTCTGCTTTCGTAAAGATTACAGCCTTGGAAACCTTATGGGGCAGTTCTCCTCTGTCTTATAATGTTGTTAGGAGTCTGAATCAACTCGACAGCAATGGGTTTGTTTTGGGGGTGGATATAGCCTATGCTCACATACCTGCTGTTCTGGGAACACTGTCTACGTAGGAACCTAATCATACATTTGACAGCTCTCACTGTTGGAAAGCCCTCTCAAGTTGAAATACAATCTGTTATTCTGTAGTGCCCACCCATTGTTTCTACTTATGCTCCCAGGGGTTGATAGAAGTAATTTAGGTATTCTTCTGCATAACTGTTCTTCATATATTCCAAGACAGCAGTATTTTCTTCCTCATATAAACACTCTTGGTTCCCTTTACCATTATGGCTGCTCTGGCGTGAATACGGTACAGAGTATCCATGCTCATTTTTAACAAGATGCTCAGAACTGATTGATACTTAGAGCTGTTACATCTAACATAGAGTGCGTTTGTCATTTCTGTTATTCTAAATACTATGCTATTTTTAAATCAGCCTCAGATTGACTTCCAAAATTTCACAGCCTTGAAAATCCTATGGAGCAGTTCTGTTCTGCTCACATGGGGTCACCATGAGTCGGAGTGGACTCAACGTCAACTAGCAACAACAGCAGGATTGACTTCATTTTTCTTGGCATCCCCATCACCCTGCTGACACATGATTATGCTTCTTGACTAAATAATAAAAAGTACAACAAATACTTTCATAGCACTGATTATGTGCAGGCACTTTTCTAAGTGTTTTACTTATGTTAACTCATTTAAATAAAATTCCTTAGTCATTTTCCCACAACCACTGTCACTTTTCCCCTTCCTGTATTTTTTTAAGTTATACAATTGGCTATATTAAAATCCATCATTTTAGTTTTGACTCGTCATTACCACTCATTAATATATTTTACAATTCTGATTAATTCACTTAACAAATATTTACTGAATGCACATTATGTGCCAGGCTCTGTTCAATGTGCTGGGCATGTAGCAGTAAACAAAACAGGCACAAGCCCCTACCCTCACTGAGTTTGAATCAACAAATTAATAAGTGGAATGCAGATGATGGTAAGTGCTGTTGGAGAAAAAAAGTGAGAAAACAGAATCCGGAGCTGGCAGAAAGAGTTGAATGTTAGAGAAGGCTTCAATGTAAGGGTGACTTGAGCAAAGGCCTGAAGAAGTGAGGGATCAAGCCTTAAGCCATGTGGCTCTCTGTGAAAAGTATGTTCTAAGTGGAGGGCAGAGAATGCAGAAGATACTAAGAGAGGTGCATACCTGATGTGTTCCAAAAATAACAAGAAGGCTAATGTGGCTGAAGCGAGACATATGTTGGGCCAGGGGAAATGTGTAGGAGTGGAGTAATAGAAGATGATGTCAATGAGGTCATAATGCAGGGAGGCAAATTGTATAGGTAGTGGGACAATGTAAGGACTTACTTTTTTTTCCCCTCAACACTTGGTTATATAAATCTTCACACACACAGAAAACTTGAAAGAAATGTACAGTAGACATCTATATACATAACACTTAGTTTCTACAAATAACATTTTACTATATTTGCTTTATCATATATCCATTCATCTACTCAGCCTTCTATTCATCCACCAATCTATCTTATTTTTTATGGTGCATTTCAAAGTTGCAGATATCAGTACACTTCTTTCCTAACACTTCAGCATGTATGTCATTAAAGAAACTTCAATGCTAGTTTTCGGTTCGATTTTCCAGGTAAACTTTACAAAAATGAATTTTGACAAATTCACGCATCTGTGTAACCTGAACCCCTATGAAGATATAGAACCCTACCCTCACCTCATAAAGTTTCCTCATGCTTCTTCCCAAGTCCTCCCACCCCCTTACCAAAAGGCAATCACAGTTGTGGTTTTTTTCCACCTTAGATTAGTTTTGCCTACTCTGGAAATTCATATATATGGAATTATGTGCTATTTTTTTGTAAGGCCTTATTTACTCAGCATAGCGTTTTTGATATTCATCCATGGTGTTGTGTGTATCAGTACTTTTTCCTTTTATATTGTTATATGATATTCCATTGCATCAGTATACATATGACAGTTTGTTTATCCATTCTTCTGCTGGTGGACATTTGTGTTGTTTCCAGTTTAAGGCTATTATCAATGAAGTTTACGTGAATATTTTCTACAGAGCCTTTTTTGTGGATATGTTTTCATTTCTTTTTGAAAATACCTAGGAATGAGATTGTTGGGGAAGATTCATATTTAGTTTTACAAGAAATTTCCAGAACATTTTCTGAAGGAACTGTACCATTTTATACTCCAATAAAAAGTATATTAAAATTACAACTATTCCATATTCTTCCCAAAATTTGGTGTTATCATACTTTTTAATTTTAGCCATTTTCTTGGGTATGTAGTAGTATCTCATTATAGCTTTAATTAGTAAGTATTTCCATATCGACCGATTGTGTTAAGCACTTTTGTACTTACTTTTTGTCCTTCCATATCTTTTTATTTATGTGAAGTATCTGTTAAAAAATTTTGCCCATTTTTAAAAATCAGGTTGTTTGTATTTTATTAGGAGCCCTGGTGGCACAGTGGTTAAGCCCTTGGCTGCTAGCCAAAAGGTCAGCAGTTGGAACCCACCAGCTGCTCCACAGGAGAAAGACGTGACAGTCTGCTTCCATAAAGATTACAGCCTTGGAAACCTTATGGAGCAGTTCCACTCTGTTCTGTAGGGTCACTATGAGTCGGAATTGACTCTGCAGTGGGTTTTTTTTTTTTTGTATTTTATTATCGAGTTGTATTGACTATGCAAAGGCATTCAACTTTGTGGATCATAACAAATTATGAATAACATTTCGAATAATGGGAATTTTGAGAACATTTAATTGTGCTCATGTGGAACCTGTACCTAAATTAAGAGGCAGTAGTTTGAATAGAACAAGGGGATACTGCGTGGTTTAAAGTCAAGAAAGGTGTGTATCAGGATTGTATCCTTTCACCATACCTATTCAATCTGTATGCTGAGCAAATAATCCAAGGAGCTGGCCTGTATGAAGAAGAACATGGCATCAGGATTAGAGGAAGGCACATTAACAACTTGCCTTATGCAGATAATACAACCTTGCTTGTGGAAAGTGAAGAGGGCTTGAAGCACTTACTGATAAGGATCAAAGACCACAGCCTTCAGTATGGATTATACCTCAACATAAAACAAAAATCCTCACAGCTGGACCAATGAGCAACATCACGATAAACGGAGAAAAGATTGAAGCTGTTAAGGATTTCATTTTACTTGGATCTGCAATTAAAACCCATGGAAGCAACAGTCAGGAAATAAAAGAACACATTGTGTTGGGTAAATCTACTGCAAAAGACCTCTTTAAAGTTTAAAAAGCAAAGATGTCACTTTAAGGACTAAGGTATGCCTGACTCAAGGCAAAGTGTTTTAAGTCTCCTTCTATACATGTGAAAGCTACACAACGAATAAGGAATACCAAATAATAATTGACACCTTTGAGTTGTGTTGGTGAAAAATATTGACTATACCCTGGACTGCTAAAAGAATGAACAGGCCAGTCTTGGAAGAAGTACAGCCAGAATGCTCCTTAGAAGTGAGAATGACGAGACTTCGTATAGCATACTTTGGACATGTTATCAAGAGAGACCAATCCCTGGAGAAGGACAGTATGCTTGGCAAACTGGAGGGTTAGTGAGAAAGGAAAAAACCCTCAATGAGATGGATTGACACAGTGGCTGCAACAGTGGGCTCAAGCATAACAATGATCATGAGGATGGCACAGGATCAGGCAGTGTTTTCCTTCTGTTGCACATAAGGATGCTATGAATTGGAAGCGACTCCACAGCACCTAACAACAACCCCTCCCCTCCTTCGTAACCATCAGTGATTGTTTCCTTCTGTGTGTAAACCTTTTCATGAGTTTTTATAATAGTGGTCTCACACAGTATTTGTTCTTTTGTGATTGACTTATTTTACTCAGCACGATACCCTCCAGATTCACCTACGCTGTGAGATATTTCACAGATCCATCATTATTCTTTATCATCGTATAGTATTCCGTTGTGCGTATGTACCATAATTTGTTTATCCCTTCATCTGTTGATGGGTACTTAGGTTGTTTCCATCTTTTTCCTATTGCGAATATTGCTACGGTGAACATGGGTGTGCATATATCTATATTTCTCTAGGATGTATTCCTAAGAGTGGGATAACTGCATTGTATTGTATTTCTTGCTTTTTTAAGGAAGCTCCAAATTGATTTCCAAAGTGGTTGCACCATTTTGCATTCCCACCAGCAGTGCATAAGAATTCCAGTCTCCCTGCAGCCTCTTCAACATATTATTTTCTGTTTTTTTGATTCATGCCAGTAATGTCAGGGTGAAATGGTATGTCATTGTACTTTCAATTTGCATTTCTTTAATGGCTCATCACAATGAACTCACAGCAATGGGTGGGTGCTTGAATGGCAAGTGATGGCAAAGCATTTTCTCATGTGTCTGTTAGCCCCCTGAATGTTGAAATGGGTGAAGAGTTTGTTCCTATCCTTTGCCCATTTTTTAATTGGATTGTCTTTTTGTTGTAGAGGTGTTGGATTTCCCTATAGATTTTAGACGTTAGACCTTTGTTAGATTTGTCATAGCCCAAATTTTTTCCCAGTCTGTAAGTTCTCTTTTTACTCTTTTGATGAAGTATTTTAATGAGCAGAAGCGTTTAATTTTTAGAAGATCCCAGTTATCTGTTTTTCTTCTGGTGTTTATGTATTGTTAGCTATGGTTTGTATCCTATTTCTGCCTTGTATTAAGACCTCTACATTGACCCTATTTTTATTCTATGACCTTTATAATTTTTGGTTTTATATTTAGGTCTTTGATCAGTTTTGAATTAGCTTTTGTGTATGGTGTGAGGTATGAGTCCTGTTTCATTTTTTACAGATGGACATCCAGTTTTTGCCAGCACCATTTGTTGAAAAGACTGTCTTTCTCCCATTTAATGGACTTTGGGCCTTTGTCAAAAGTCAAATGACCATAAACCAAACCAAACCCACTGCCGTAGAGTCGATTCCAACTCATAGTGACCTTATAGTACAGAGTAAAACTGCCCCATAGAGTTTCCAAGGAGCGCCTGGCAGATTTGAACTGCTGACCTCTTGGTTAGCAGCTGTAGCACTTAAACACTACGCCACCAGGGTTTCCATATTATGTATATTATATGTATTTTTTATATATGTGTGTATATAGTATATATACTTTTTTTAATAATTTAAATAATACACTATTAAACAACCTACGGATCCAGGAGGAAGCCCTGGTGGTGTAGTGGTTAAGTACTACGGCTGCCAACCAAGAGGTCGGCAGTTCGAATCCACCAAGCACTCCTTCGAAACTCTGTGGGGCAGTTCTACTCTGGTCTATAGGGTCGCTATGAGTCGAAGTTGACTTGATGGCAGTGGGTTTTGGGTATGGATCCAGGAAAAAAACAAAAGAGACCATAAATCAGGTGACCATAGATGGATGGATTTACATCTGGGTTCTCGATTCTCTTCCATTGGTCAACGTGTCTGTCATTCTACCAGTATCAGGCTGTTTTGACTTATACCTTAGCTGTATAGTATGTTCTGAGGTAAAGTAGTGCAAGTCCTCCTACTTTACTCTTCTTCAATGGTGCTTTACTTATCCAGGGCCTCTTTCCTTCCATATAAAGTTAGTGATTAGTTTTTTCCATCTCTTTAAAGAATGCTGTTGGTATTTGGCTTGGGATTGCATTGTATTTGTAGATTGTTTTGGGTTGAACTGACATATTCACAATGTTGAGTCTACCTCTCCATTAGCATGGTATGTTTTTCAATTTATGTGGTTCTCTTTTGGTTTCCTGCAGTAGTGTTTTTTTTAGTTTTCTTTGTATAGGTCTTTTTACATCCCTGGTTAATTTATTCCTAAGTATTTTTACGTTTTCAGGGGCTATTATAAATGACACTGCTTTCCTGATTTCTTTTTCATAGTTCTCTTTATTGGTGCATAGGAATGCAACTGATTTTGTACACTTATCTTGTATCCTGCTACTCTGCTGAGTTTTTCTATTAGTTCCAGTAGTTTTCTTTTGGAATATTTTGGGTTCTCTATGTATAGTATCGTATCATCCACATAGGGGGACAGTTTTATTTCGTCCTTATGAATTTGGATGCTTTTTATTCCCTTTTCTTGGTTTATTGCACTACCTAGGACTTTCAGCACAATGATAAATAGGAGTGGTGATAAAGGGCATCCTTGTCTTTTTCCTGTTCTCAGGGGGAATGTTTTCAGCCTCTCTCCTTTAATAATGATGTTGGTTGTTGGTTTTGTAAGTTGTTGTTAGGTGCCATTGAGTCTGCTCCAACTCATAGTGACCCTACACACAACAGCATGAAACACTGGCCGGTCTGTGCCATCCTCACAGTTGTTCCTGTGCTTGAGCCCATTGTTGCAGCTACTGTGTCAATCCATTTTGTTGATGGTCTTCCTCTTTTTCACTGACACTTTGCCAGGCATCCTGTCCTTCTTCAGGGACTGATCACTCCTGACAACATGTCCAAATATGTGAGACAAAGTCTTGCCGTCCTTGCTTCTAAGGAGCATTCTGGCTATACTTCTTCCGAGGCAGATCTGTTCATTCTTTTGGCAGTCCATGGTATATTCAGTATTCTTCACCAACGCCACAATTCAAAGGCATCCATTCTTCTTTGGTTTTCCTTATTCATTGTCCAGCTTTCGCATGCATATGATGCCATTGAAAATACCATGGCTTGGATCAGGTGCACCTTAGTCTTCAAGGTGACATCTTTGCTTTTCAAGAGTTCCTTGGCAGCAGATTTGCCCAATGCAATGCATCTTTTGATTTCCTGATTGCTGCTTCCGTGGGTATTGATTGTAGGTCCAAGTAAAATGAAATCCTTGACAATGTCAATCTTTTCTCCTTTTATCATGATGTTTCCTATTGGTACAGTTGGTAGGATTTTTGTTTTCTTTATGTTGAGGTGTAATCCATACTGAAGGCTGTGGTCTTTAATCTTCATCAGTAAGTACTTCAAGTCCTCTTCGCTTTCAGCAAGCAAGGTTGTGTCATCTGCATAACAGTTTGTTAATGAGTCTTGCTCTGTCCTGATGACCTGTTCTTCATAGAGTCCAGCTTCTGGGATTATTTCCTCAGCATACAAATTGAATAGGTATGGTGAAAGGATACAACTCTGATGCACACCTTTCCTGACTTTAGAGGAAAGACAGTGTCCCCTCATACTGTTCAAACTGTTGCCTCTTGATCTATGTACAGGTTCCTCATGAGCACAGCTAAGTGTTCTGGCATTCCCATTCTTCACAATATTACCCATAATTTGTTATGATCCAACAGTTGAATGCCTTTGCATAGTCAATAAAACACAGATAAACATCTTTCTGGTATTCTCTGCTTTCAGCCAGGATCCATGTGACATCAGCAATGATATCCCTGGTTGCACGTCCTCTGAATCTGGCTTGAATTTCTGGCAGTTCTCTGTCGATGGGGCACTGCAACCACTTTTGAACGATCTTCAGCAAAATTTTACTGGCGTGTGATATTAATGATATTCTTCGTTAATTTCTGCATTTGGTTGGATCACCTTTCTTTGGATTAGGCATAAATATGGATCTCTTTCAGTCGGTTGCCCAGGTAGCTGTCTTCCAAATCTTTCATAGACGAGTGAGCACTGAAATTAGAGACCATCTCAAGTATAGATTTGATGCATTGAACACTAATGACCGAAGACCAGACAAGTTGTGGAATGACATCAAGGACATCATACATAAAGAAAGCAAGAGGTCATTAAAAAAGACAGGGAAGAAACAAAAGATTAAAATGGTTTTGTGTAGATGAACTCTATTATGTGGGGCAATTTCCCTTCTATACCTATTTTATTGAGAGTTTTTATCAGGAATGGGTGTTGGACTTTATAGAATGCCTTTTCTGCATCGATTAAGATGATCATGTGAATCTCTTGTTTTATTTATGGGGTGAATTACTTTAATTGATTTTCTAATGTTGAACCATCCTTGTATAAAAAATAAAAAAAAAACAAACTTGTATACCTGGTATTAATCCCACTTGGTTGGGGCATATTTTTTTATATGATGCTGAATTCTATTGGCTAGAATTTTTTTGAGAATTTTTGCATCTATATTCATGAGAGATATTGATCTGTAATTTTCTTTTTTTGTGGTGTTTTTGTCTGGTTTTGATATCAGTGTTATGCTGGCTTCATAGTATGAATTTGGAAGCATCCCTTCCTTTTCTGTGCTCTGAAATATTTTGAGTAGTACTGCTGCAAGCTGTTCTGTGAATGTGGTCATTTGGGCCAGGGCTTTTTTCCATTGGGAGTTTTTTTTTTTTTTTTCACCTTTTCAATGTCTTATCTTGTTACGGGTCTGTTCAGATTTTCGACCTCAGTTTGTATTAGTTTAGGTAGGTAGTGTGTTTCTAGAAATTTGTCCATTTCCTCTAGGTTTTCAAATTTGTCAGAGTATAGTTTTTCATGGTACTCTTTTATGATCCTTTTTATTTCAGTTGTCTGTTATAATGTTCCCCGTTTCATTTATTTGGGTTATTTCCACCTTCTCCTGTTTTTCTTTGTCAATTTGGCCAGTGATTTGTTGATTTTGTTGATCCTTTAAAAGAAACAACTTTTGGTTTTTTGAGTCTTTCCTTTTTTTTCTATTCTCTATTTCATTTATTTATTATCTAATCTTTATTATTTCCTTTCTTCTAGTGGCTGTGGGCTTCTTTTGCTGTTCTCTTTCTGTTTGTTCAAGTTGTGTAGCAAATGTTTTGATTTTGTCCCTTTCTTCTTTTTTGATGTGTGCATCTGTTACTCTAAACTGACCTCTGAGCACTGCCTTTGCTGTGTCCCGAAGGTTTTGGTATGATATGTTTTCATTCTGTTCTGATTCTAGGAAATTTTTTTATTCCATCTTTGATTTCTTTTATTACCCATGGTTTTTAAGCAAGGTGTTATTCTGTTTCCATCGATTTGATTTATTTTTCCTTGTTCTTCCTGTTATTAATTTATAATTTTATGGCCTTGTGATCAGAGAAGGTACTTTATCTCAATGTTTTGGATTTGAATTCCTTTTGTTTTTGGGTTTTTTGTTCATTTCTTTTGTTTTTGTAGATTTGTGTTTACTGAGACTTTGTTTTTCTTCTTTATTTTGATGAGTAGGTTTGCTAACTTTTTTGGTGGTTATCTTGAAATTTATCCCAATTTTCCTAAGGTTAAACAAGTTCTTTATTACTTGATGCCACCTTTACTTCTTGTCCATTTGAAAGTTCTATAGTTACACTGTGTATTCCCTATTTTATTTTTCTGACGTTGTCATTTACAGATTGACCTCTTTGGTTCCCTGTTGTAAATCTTTTAGTTTTGTTTTATCCATGAGAGTTCACTGCCTAGGTTGTTATCTGGCTGATGCTGCCCCGTGTCCCAGATCCTGGTTGTTGTCTGATATTGTGGGTTCTCTAACTGAAGCATTCCCTTTAATAATGCTCGTAAATTTGGTTTGGTTTTTACATAATCCCTTGATTTCTGTCTATCTGGAAATGTCCTAATCTTGCCATTATATTTGAGCAAGAGTTTTGTCGGGTATATTATTCTTAGTTTGCAATTTTTTTCTTCCAAAGTTTTATATATGTCATCTCTTTGCCTCCTTGTCTGCATGGTTTCTGCTGAGTAATCAGAGCTTAGTTTTATTGTTTCCCCTTTGTATGTTACTTTTTGTTTTTCTCGAGCTGCTCTCAGAATTCCTTCTTTGGTTTTGGTGAGTGTGATTATGATACGTCTTGGTGGTTTTCTTTTGTGTTCTATCCTGTATGGGATTGTTGAGCTTCTTGGATGGTCAGCTCTTCATCTTTCATGATATTAGGGAACATTTCTGTCAGCAAATCTTTTATGATCTTCTCTGTGTTTTCTGTTTTTTCCCCTGTTCTGGAATTCCGATCACACACAAATTTTTGCTTTTGATTGTATCCCACATCGTTCTCAGGGTTTCTTCATTTTTCTTCATTCTTTTCTCTGAATTTTCTTCAAAGTGGTTTTCAAGGATTTGTCTACAATTTTGCTGATCCTGTCTTCCATTGTTGGAAATTTGCTCTTGAAACCTTCTATTGCACTGTTCATTTCTGAAATCTTGTTGTTTATCTTTTGGATTTCTAATTGCTGTTTTTGTATGATTTCAAGTTGCTTGTTTATTTTGATATTTTGTTCCTGTGTTATTTTCCTGAATTCTTCCATTGCTTTGTCTGTGTTTTTGCTGATTTTGTCTGTATTTTCCATGATTTTCTCATTTTTTTTCATATTTCTGTCTACGTTTTCCTTCATCTCTTCAAGAGCCCTGAGAGTATTAGCGTTTTCAGTTCCCTATCAGGTAGTTCCAGTGCCTTTTCTTTTACCAGAAGGTCATCTGGTGTTTCATTTTGGTCACTTTCTGGAGCCATCCTGTACTGTTTGCTTTTTTTAATATGTTTTGATATTGTCTTTTGTCTTTGGGACATTCAGGATTTTTTTTTCCATTTATTGATTATAGATTTGTTTGCTTCATCCTTTTTTGTTTTGTTTTATTTGGTTATATCTGGGCAGGAGGGCTGGGCATGCATTGTTGCTTGCTCATCTTTGAGCGTAATACTTCTCACCACCTTGTCCAGGTGGGCAGGGCCAGTAGCTCAGCTATGGTGCAGCAGGGCAGGTCAAGCAGGGGGCGAGGAGAAGGGATGGATCGTTTGCAGCACGTACTGGGCTGACGAGTGGGGTTGGGGGCAGTGCAGGGCAGGTTCTGATGTCTCATTTCTTGGACTCGCTACTTCCGTATTGCTTTACAGCTGTTGTAGTTGGTCTGATATGTGCCTATATTTCAATCTAGTAAGTCTGCAGGTTTCTACGCATATTTTTCAGAACACTGTATATCTGTCTGCTTTTGAATGCCATCCAGTAATATATAGTTGTATAACTATTTTTCTGGAGTTTACAAATATTAAAACTCCATAAGTCTCTTAGGACTGATACAATAGAAGTTACTCAGCCATTTCCAAAAATGTAAATTCCAGAACTTTGACTTTTACTCTGAATGAAATTGTAAGCTATTGGAGGTTTGTTAGAATATTGAAATTGTAAGTTGTTGTTAGTTGTTAAGTGCTGTCAAGTTGGTTCTGATTCATAGCAACCCAACATACAATAGAACGAAATTCTGCCCAGTCCTGCACCACTGCTGCAATCATTGTTATGCCTGAGTCCATTGTTGTAGCCACTATGTCAGTGCATCTCATTGAGGGTCTTCCTCCTTTTCGATGACCCTCTACTTTACTAAGCATGATATCCTTCTCCAAGGACTGGGCCCTCCTGACAACATGTCCAAAGTATGTAAGACTTAGTCTCACCATTCTTGTTTCTAAGGAGCATTCTGGTTGTACTTCTTCCAAGACAGATTTATTCTTTCTTTTGGCAGTCATTGGTATATTCAATATTCTTCGCCAACACCATAATTCAAAGACGTCAGTTCTTCTTTGGTCTTCCTTATTCATTGTCCAGCTTTCACATGCATATGAGGCAATTGAAAACACCATGGCTTGGATCGGGTGCACCTTAGTCTTCAAGGTGACATCCTTGCTTTTCAACACTTTAAAGATGTCTTTTGCAGCAGATTTATCCAATGCAACGCATCTTTTGATTTCCTGACTGCTGCTTCCATGGGTGTTGATTGTGGACCGAAGTAAAATGAAATCCTTGACAACTTCAGTCTTTTCTCCGTTTATCATGATGTTGCTCATTGGTCCAGTTGTGAGGATTTTTGTTTTCTTTATGTTGAGGTGTAATCCATACCAAAGGCTGTCGTCTTTGATCTTCATTAGTAAGTGCTTCATGTCCTTCTCATTTTTAGCAAGCAAGGTTGTGTCATCTGCACAACACAGATTGTTAATGAGTCTTCCTCCAATCCTGATGTCCCGTTCTTCTTTATATAGTCCAACTTCTCAGATTGCTCAGCATACAGATTGACTAGGTATGGTGAAAGGATACAACCCTGACACCCCTTTTCCTGTCTTTAAACCAATCAGTATCCCCTTGTTCTGTTCAAAGGGCTGCCTCTTGATCTATGTACAGGTTCCTCATGAGCATGATTAAGTGTTCTGGAATTCCCATTCTTCACAATGTTATCCATAATTTGTTGTCATCCACAAAGCCAAATGCCTTTGCATTGTCAATAAAACACAGGTAATCTTCTTTCAGTTATTCTCTGCTTTCAGTCAGGATTCATCTGACATCAGCTATGATATCCCTGGTTCTGCCTCCTCTTCTGAATCCTACTTAAATTTCTTGAAGTTCCCTGTTGATGTACTGCTGCAGCTGTTTTTGAGTGATCTTCAGCAAAATTTTACTTGAGTCTGCTATTAATGATGTTGTTCAATAATTTCCACATTTTGTTGGATCACCTTTCTTGGGGATAGGCATAAATATGGATCTCTTCCAGTAGGTTGGCCAGGTAGCTCTTTTCCAAATTTCTCGGCAAAGATGAGTATTTCCAGCACTGAATCTGTGCATTGGAACATCTCAGTAGATATTTCATCAACTCCTGGAACCTTTTTCACCAGCGCCTTCGCTGCAGCTTGGACTTCTTCCTTCAGTACCATCGGTTCCTGATAATATGCTACCTCCTGAAATGGTTGAACATCTACCAATTATTTTTGGTATAATGAGTCTGTGTATTCCTTCCATCTTCTTTTGATGTTTCCTGAGTCATTTAATATTTTTCCCATAGAATTCTTCACTATTACAACTCGAGGCTTGAATTTTTTCTTCAGTTCTTGCTGCTTGAGAAATGCCGATTGTGTTCTTCGCTTTTGGTTTTCTACCTCCAGCTCTTTGCACATGTCATTATAATACTTTACTTTGTCTTCTCAAGCCGCCCTTTGATATCTTCTGTTCAGTTCTTTTACTTCATCAATTCTTCCTTTTGCTTTAGCTACGTGACATTCAAGAGCAAGTTTCAGATTCTCCTCTGACATCCATCTTGGTCTTTTCTTTCTTTCCTGTCTTTTCAATGACCTCTTGCTTTCTTCATGTTTGATGTCCTTGATGTTATTCCACAGCTCATCTGGTCTTCGGTCATTAGTGTTCAGGATATACTCAAGGTTGTACTTTGGCTCTGGTGGACTGGTTCTAATTTTCTTCATTTCCAACTTGAACTTGCATATGAGCAATTGATCGTGTGTTCTGCAGCTGGCCCCTGGCTTTGTTCTGATTGACGATATTGAGCTTTCCCGTTGTCTCTTTCCACAGATGTAGTCAATTTGATTCCTGTGTACTCCATCTCATGAGATCCATGTGTATAGTCACTGTTTATGTTGGTGAAAAAGGCATTTGTGACGAAGAAGTCATTGGTCTTGCAAAATTCTGTCATATGATCTCTGGCATTGTTCCTGTCATCAAGGCCGTATTTTCTAACTACTGCTCATTCTTCTTTGTTTCTGACTTTCTCATTCCAATTACCAGTAATTATCCATGCATCCTAATTGCATGTTCCATCAATTTCAGACTGCAGTAGTTGGTAAAAATCCTCAATTTGTTCATCTTTGGCCTTAGTGTTTTGTGTGTAAATTTGAATAATAGTCATATTAGCTAGTTTTCCGTGTAGGCATATGGATATTATCCTATCACTGACAGCATAGTACTTCAGGACAGATCTTGAAATGCTCTTTTTGACCATGACTGCAATGCCATTCCTCTTCAAATTGTCATTCCCAGTGTAGTAGATTATATGATTGTCTGACCCCGATCCTATTACCAAATGTCTTAGCCTGGGTTCTCTAGAGAGGCAAAACCAGTAAAGCGTATAAATATATAGAGAGAGATATTTACATCACATGATTGTAGAGGCTGGAACACCCCAAGTCCGTGGGTCAGGATAAAGGCTTCTACTGATTCATGTAGCCGCAGGGGTTGGCAAACCCAATATCAGCAGGTCAGGGAGCAGGGCTCTTGCTCACAGGCTATGAAGATCAATGAAATCCAAGATCAGCAAGTAAGCTCCTAGCTCAAGTCCCAAGAACCGGAGGTCAGACTGAATAGGAGCCAGCTGTAGACAAAAGTCAGAGTGTATGCTTATATTCAGATGCAGGCCACACGCCCAAGGAAACTCCCTTTCCACTGACTGGCTACTCACAGCAGATCCCATCATTGGGGTGATCACATGTAAACACTGAGAGTCATGGCCCAGCCAAGTTGACACACAGTCTTAACCATCACAGCCCATGCCTTGTCAATTTGGCACCTGTACACATCTCCTTAAGCCATACATAATCTCAGAATAAAGACAATTATAAAGTCATACTCATGCCTAATGTGATACAACGAGCACGCTAAATTGTCAAAACGATCATGTTGGATGCTATATTAAGAACAGAGTGTAGGAAGACAAATGTGTAAACAGGGAGAATCCAGTTGAGTGGTATTTTCTGGGTGATAGTCTTTAATAAGTTTCAGGATAGAGTTAGAGGACACGTGGAACCCTAGATAAGAATGTGGAATAGCACAAATGAAGGCACAATAACATAAGGAACCAGATCTGGGTAGTTAGGTAGGTCTGCTGGTAGGATCTTGTGAGAATTCTCTGCTGGCTTCTCATTTTCTTAGAGAAATGGGAAGCAAAGTTATCAGTTGAGAGTGAGGATGGTATGGTATGAAGACTTGAAAAGACAGAATGTATTAAATAGTTGTCTAGGATGGTAGGATAGTAAATGAATTAAAGAGATATAGCATGATTTCCAGGCAGCACTAACATGCTTTCTGTAGTTATTTTTAAAAATTGAGACCAATAAGCATAGTTTTATTTTTATTTTATTTTATTTTATTTTTTAAAATCCAATCTCATTGAACTGTACCTATACCATGGAAAGGTGAAAAGTTGGATATAACTAGGGTTCGTGTTTTTCCTGTTCAACACAATAAAGTAAAAGAGGGAAAAAAGTTGAGGACATATACAAAGGAGTGCTCTTTATGATGATTCATAGAATTTAAGCCTGACAAGGATGAAAGTGAGGGCACTAAGAGTAAGGACCAGTCGATTGTAGGTTTCAGTGGAAGTTAAAAGAATGTGGCAGTTGTGATACTCTAGGTAATGTGCTGCAAAGGGAGAAGGTGGTGGTAAGAGTGGGACACATGATATTGAAGTTATGAAGGGTTTGCAGTCACAAGTACTGACAGAATCCACAAGATGACCATGAGATTGAGAGGCTGAGATTAAGTGGAGGACAAGATCACTGGTGAAGAATGGATCAAGATTTTGAGAGGTCATGGTATTAGGGAAATCATCCAGAAGAATATTGAATGCAACAAGAATTAAGCATGAATTTAACTGTATCGTTTATCTAGCGAAGAAAAATATTTGGAAAGATAAATAATTTCAATGAAAAGATAAGCACTTCCATGCCTGATATAGGCAGCGTTGTTATGTAAACACATTAATAATTGTAATTTATTTAGTATTTTCCATGTATAGGTAGTGTACTAAGTGTTTTTCATATATTACTTTATTTAGAAATCAGAAGAATACTATGAGGTAGCTATTATTATCTCAGTGTTACAGAAAAAGACCCTGGAGTTTACCAGAAACTTAAATAACTTGCTCTAGGTCACAGAGTTAGTTTGTGGTAGACCAGTTGAGTCTAATATCAAAACCTACGCTTTCATGACCAATTCCTTGACTTTCAATTTTTTTTTTATGGTGAAATTATGCCAAAGGTCCAATATTCTTGTTTAAAACTTGTGGTGCCACGGATCACTTTTGTGTGGCCTTTCTAGCCATGATCTTGTAACTCCCACACAAGTGATTGGGAGGACTGTGCAATATCTGTAAATGTGGCCCACCGAAATTTTGACATCCTGCTGGGTTTGAAATGAGCCACCCCAGAGTCGGAGAAAAGAAGAGCCCGCCACCACCAAGGAAGGAGAGACTGGCAAGAGAGACCCACAGGAGATGGTGCAGTGGGCTTCCCAGCCCTTGGAGCGAGAAAGCTGAGTGCCTTTGGGCAGAGCCTGAGGGCCAAGAAGGGGCATGCCTGTGAGCATGGCTGGGAAGAGGCTGTCCTGATGAAGAACTGTATCCTTGAGTGTTCCTGAGCCTGAATTGTAACGTGTTACTTCCCTAATAAACCTCATAGTCTTGGGCATGGTCTGTGAGTTCTGTGTGGCCCTTGCAATAAATTATTTAATGCAGCAGATAAGTAGAGAGTGCCCTGGGAAGAACAGTTGGTGTCAGAATTGGTAAAGATGGAGGAGACAGAAGGCATGTTTTACTTCTAACTCATAGGAATCTGCCTCGGGCTGTTGATCTTGGTTCTCCTTCCCCCTTGTAAAGAGAGAGAAGGTCAGACACTGCTGGCATGATGTTTTTACAAAACTATTTCCCCTACAGGCATGCCACAGAGAATAAAATTTCCACCCTTAGAGTTACTCATTTGGATTGGTTCTTTAGAAGGATCCTGTTGGAATCATGCATGTTAATTAGTTCTGCAGTGCACATATTATCACAACTACACAGGGCTTTTGCTTATTTGTTTTCTTGTTTAAAGATGGGGTGAACAGAACAGAGAAAGAGGCAGCAGGAGTCAGGTTAAGCGTGAAACTAATCCTGGTGACCTAGTCTAGTGTATAATAGTCCTAGTTTGATCCCAGCATGGGGAAAACTATGAGATGATGGTTCCACCATGATTAGAAAGTCTCTTTCCCTGTTTACCTTTGCGTTTTCCAAGGTTCTTTGTTCTGAGACACATATAAGACCATGGTGGATAAGTAAGGAGCTCATTGCTCTTTAATCATCGTTAAGGAATACCACCTATATTACTTGTAGAATAAAATATGTGCTTAATCTTCAAGGAGGTCAGTATGCATGAATCATAATTTCTACAAGTTAAACAATGAATGTATTATGACAGTAGCATTTTGCAGGTGGTACCTGGTCATTTTTTAATTTATGCAGTTCATTTCGTCCAATCTCCTTCATCTTGTATGGTCCGATTAAATGTCATGATTTGATTATTTTTAATTCATAAAATTTGTTTCCTTTTCCAAAATTTTGCTCTGGGGAGTAAATACATAATCTGTCCCTCTGGACAGAAGAAGTAGTAGCCACATCTGAGCCATGAACTAGATGAAAAATGCAGTTGAGTTATACCCATTCTGACAGTTTTTATGATATTGAACACAAAGTAGGCAAGAACAAAAAGTGATAATAAATGTTCATCTTTTATTTGAGAATAAGTAGTTCCAAGTAAAAGTCAGATTCCAATGAAAATCGGAAGAACAGCAACTGTGCCTATCAGTTTCCAAAATATGCATCGGTAGTGCCTTAAAGCTAATAACAGCTAATACCTATATAGTGCTTACCACATACCAGGTACTGTTCAATTCAGTGTACACACATTAGCTCATTTAATTCTTGCAAAAACTCTATGAGATAGAAGCTTGTAATTACTTCCATTTTACAGGTGAGGATTTGAGGTACAGAGAGATTAGCTTTGCCAACTTCACAGTGAGATGAGAACTAGGCAGTTAGCTTCAGAGTCTGTGCTCTTAGCCACTATGCTCTACTTCCCCTCTATTTATAGTAATACTACTAATTAAATTCAGCTGCCTTTTAAATATTATTCTGATTGTGGGCTTAGCATTTTCATGGTGTGCGATATTCTCAGTGCATTGTAGTATTTAACCTCCACCAGTGGTAGAACACATGCACTGCCAAATGCCTATATTCCACTGTCCTGTTTTAGCTTGTAGAAATGCATGATGGTCTAAATTAAAGGCAAAATGCCACTCATATTCTTCTCTGGCCTGGGATAAATATATACCCCATATTCTTCTATCTAAAACAGAACATCTTACATTTGAGAGAACTTATGTGAAGATGGATGAATAATTAGAATGAAGAGATAAAGGGGAAAATAATTTGTTGGAAAGGGTGGTGTTGTTGCTGTGTGCTATAGAAAGTTTAGAAAAAAAGGAGATGAAAACAAAGTATATGCTTTCCTAGGGTGTTGTAAATATTTATTTGTTCTTAAACAGGTACTGAATTCTTAGGGTTCATGAAAAGTTTTATGAGACTAGGTTGTAAAATGGACTTTTATTTCAAGTGTTTTGAGGAATGTGCTATTTTGAGGAATTCTGTGACAAATTCTCTTGTAAGTCAATAATCTTTTATCAGTTTAAACTGTATTTTTCATGTTTGATTAAAAATATTTGTGCTAAAAATGCACCTGCAGGATTACGTCTAGAGTATTAAATGGCAGTGCAGTGTTTTGAATACTCAAAAGGTATTGTTTGCACATATTGCTATCCAGTATTTTTTTCCAGATGTTTACAGGAAAATTTGAATGGAGTAGGTTCCCCTGTGCGTTGTATTGACTTGATCATATTGCTTGAGAACCACTGAAGGTCTTGGTACCAATGATGTGACAGGTTTTTGGCGCATAAAAAATGCTGATAGCTTTAAAAACTAATATGCCATTTGACTGACATGAATAATAAATTAGGATCACCATAGAAATAAATACAGTTGTATCCAGGAGCATCCATTATCTGAAAAAAAAAAATGAGTCTAATATGGATTGTAGTAGTTAAATGTCTTTGTAAATATATTTAATGGTTACTAGGGAGGGGACAGGGTTTCCAATTAGGGAGGGGAGGGGTGGAGAGGGAAGAACAATAACTAGACAATAGCTAAGTGGTAACTTTGGTGAAGAGTAAGGTAGTACACAATTCTGGGGAAGTCAGCACAACTTGACCAAGGCAAGGGCATGGAAGCTCCATAGATACATCCAAACTCCCTGAGGGACCAAATTACTGGGCTGAGGGCTGGGGACCATGGTCTCAGGGGACATCTAGCTCAATTGGCATAATATAGTTGATAAAGAAAATGTTCTATATCCTACTTTGGTGAGTAGCATCTAGGGTCTTAAAAGCGTGTGAGTGGCCATCTAAAATATGCCACTGGTCCCAACTTATCTGGAGCAAGGGAGAATGAATAAAACCAAAGACACAAGGGAAAGATTAGTCCAAAGGACTAATGGACCACAACTACCACAGTCTCCACCAGACTGAGTCCAGCACAACTAGATGGTGCCCGACTACCATCACTGACTGCTCTGACAGGGATCACAATAGACAGTCCCAGACAGAGCTGGAGAAAAATGTAGAACAAAATTCTACTTTCCAAAAAAAAAAAAAAAACCAAACTTACTAGTCTGACAGAGACTGGAGAAACCCAGAGAGGATGGTCCCTGGACACCCTTTTAACTCAGTACTGAAGTCACTCCTGAGGTTCCCACTTCAGCCAAAGATTAGACAGGCCCAGAAAACACAATGAGATTAAATGGGCATACCAGCCCAGGGGCAAGGACTAGAAGGCAGGAGGGGACAGGAAAGCTGGTAATGGGGAACTCAAGGTCGAGTAGGAGAGTGTCGATATGTCATGGGGTTGGCAACCAATGTCACAAAAAAATATGTGTATTAATTGTTTAATGGAAACTAATTTGCTCTGTAAACCTTCATCTAAAATACACACAAAAAAATCTCGGTAAAACAATTTCAAAGCTGATATTTATGGGGAGGCAATGTATAGCTTCATTTTCTTTCATCTTTTTTCTTTTATTTTATTTTTCAAATGAAAAAATAATCTTTCATTGCATTAGTTTAATGAATGGAGAAAAAATTTCATCACATTTGTTACTTTATATTCTTTAATATTTTCATTGAGACATGAATTACATATCATAAATTTATCCATGTAAAACGTAAAATTCAGTGTGTTTTAGTATATTCACAGAACTGTGCAACCATCATGACAATAAAAATTTACAGCATATCATTACCCCAAAATAAAACCCATGCCCAAAAGCAGTCACTCTCCAACCCACCCCATCCCTACACACAGCCCTAGTCAATCACTAATCTCCTTCTGTCTCTATATATTTGCCTACTCTGGATATTTAATATTAATTAACTCATACAGTAAGTGGTCTTTTATGACTGACGTCTTTCACTTAGCGTACTGTTTTCAAGGTTTATCTATGTTGTAGTATGTATTAGTACTGCATTCACTTTTGTTGCCTAAAATTTATCATTATATGGGTGTGCCACATTTTGTTATGACTTCATCAGTTGATAGGCATTTGAGTTGTTTCCACTTTTTGGCAATTATGAAAAATGCTTCTGTAAACATTCATGTACAAGTATTTGTTTGAGAACTTGTTTTCAGTTGTTTTTTGCCTGTATACTAGGAGTGGAATTGCTGGCCCATAGAGTAATTTTATATTTAGCTTTTTAGGAACTTCCAAAATATATTTCACAGTGGATGAAACATTTTAAATTTCCATCAGTAATGCATGAGAGTTCCAATTTCTCCACATCTCACCAATACTTGTTATTAACTGTCTTTTTTATTACAGTCATCATAGTGAGTGTGAAGTGGTATCTCATAGCAGTTTTGATTTGCATTACCTAAAGATTATGTTGAGAATAATTTTATGTACTTATTGGCTGCTGAACATTGAGTAGTTAAAGCAAGTGGAAGAAATGATAAAGTAAAAGAGTCAAACAGAAGATTTCAAAGAGCAGCTCGAGAAGAAAAAGTAAAATATTATAATGAATTGTGCAAAGACCTGGAGTTATAAAACCAAAAGGGAAGAGCACCCTTTGCATTTTTCAGCCTGAAAGAACTGAAGAAAAACTTCAAGACTTGAGTTGCAAATTTAAGGATTCTATAGGCAAAATATTGAACAACGCACAAAGCATCAAAAGAAGATGGAAGGGATACGCAGTCACTGTATTGAAAAGAATTGGTCGACTCTCAGCCATTTCAGGAGGTAGCATATGATCAAGTACCAATGATACTGAAGGAAGAAGTCCAAAGTGCACTGAAGACATTGCCAAAAAAACAAGGTTCCAAGAATTGACGGAATACCTATTGAGATGTTTCAAAAAATAGATGCAGCACTGGGAGAAATTTGCAAGACAGCTTCCTGGCCAACCAACTGGAAGAGATCCATATTTGTACCCATTCCAAAGAAAGGTGATCCAACAAAATATGGAAATGATGGAACAATATCATTAATATCTCACACAAGTAAAATTTTGCTGAAGATCATTCAAAAGCAGTTGCAACAGTACATCAACAGGGAACTTCCAGAAATTGAAGCCATATTCAGAAGAGGACATGGAACCATAGATATCATTGGTGATGTCAGATGGATCCTGACTGAAAGCAGAGAATACTAGAAAGATACTTACCTATGTTTTATTGACTATGCAAAGGCATTTGACTGTGTGGATCATAACAAATTATGGATAACATGGGGAAGAATGGGAATTCCAGAACACTTAATTGTGTTCATGATAAACCTGTACATAGACCAAGAGGCAGTTGTTCAAACAGAACAAGGATATACTGCATAGTTTAAAGTCAGGAAGGTGTGTGTCAGGGTTGTATCCTTTCATCATTTTTATTCAATCTGTACGCTGAGCAAATAACCTGAGAAACTGGGCTATGTGAAGAAGAATGGAGCATCAGCATTGGAGGAAGGCTCATTAACAATCTACATTATGCAGACGACACAACCTCGCTTGCTGAAAGTGAAGAGGACTTGAAGTACTTACTGATGAAAATCAAAGACTTCAGCCTTCAGTATGGATTACACCTCAACATAAAGCAAACAAAAAATCCTCACAACTGGACCAATAAGCAACATCATGACAAACAGAGAAAAGATTGAAGTTGTCGAGGATTTCATTTTACTTGAATCCACAATCGATACCCATGGAAGCAGCAGGGAAGAAATCAAAAGACACATTGCAATGGGCAAATCTGCTGCAAAAGACCTCTTTAAAGTGTTAAAAAGCAAAGATGTCACCTTTAGGACTAAGGTGCACCTGACCGAAGCCATGGTATTTTCAATCACTCCATATGCATGTGAAAGCCAGACAATGAATAAGGAATACTGAAGAAGAATTGATGCCCTTGAATTATGGTGTTGGCAAAGAATATTGAATATACCATGGACTGCCAGAAGAACAAACAAATCTGTCTTAGAAGAAGTACAGCCAGAATGCTCCTTAGAAGCAAGGGTGGCTAAACTTTGTCTCACATACTTCAGACATGCTTTCAAGAGGGACCAGCCCCTGGAGAAGGACATCATGCTTGGTAAAGTAGAGGGTCATCGAAAAAGAGGAAGACTGTCAACGAGATGGATTGACACAGTGGCTGCAACAATGGGCTCAAACATAGCAAGGGTTGTGAGGAAGGCTCAGGACTGGGCAATGTTTCATTCTATTGTACATTGGGTTGCTATGATTTGGAACCAATTCCATGGCACCAAATAACAACAACAATTGACTGCTTGTAATCTTCTTTGAAGAAATTTCTATTCAAATATTTTGCCTATTTTTAATTGGATTGTTTTTTATTTTTATTACTGAGTCATAAGGGTCTTTTTATTTTCTAGATGTGAATTCCTTATCAGATATATGATCTGCAAATATTTTCTCTCATTCTGTGGGTGTCTTTACACTTTCTTGATGTTATTTGAAACACAAAGGTTTTAAATTCTGATGTAATCCAATTTAGCTATTATTCTGTTGTTACTTGTCCTTCTGGTGCCAGATCTAAGAAGGCTTTGGCTAACTCAAGGTCACAAAGATTTACTCCTATGGTTTCTTATAGGATTTTTATACTTTCAGTTCTTATAATTAGCTTTATGATCCATTTTTTAGTTCATTGCTGTGTATGGTGAGAGATAAGAACTGAACTTTATTCATTTGCATGTGGTTATCCAGTTATCCCAGCACCATTTACGGAAAGACCTATTCTTTTCCCCATTGAAATATCTTGGCACCCTTTTTAAAAATAAATCAACCATAAATGTAAAGTTTTATTTCTAGACACTCAGTTTTATTCCATTGATATGTCCATCCTTATGCTAGTACCATATTGCCTTAATTACTATAGCTTTGTAGTAATTTTGAACTCAGGAAGTAGGAGTTCTCCATATTTACTTTTCTTTTTTGAGATTTTTTTCTTTTGCTATTTTGGGTTTCAGGAACCTTGGTGAACTCCAGGTAGAGTGACTCCAAAGAGGTCTTCACATAGACACATTATAAGCCAACTACTGAAGTTATATTTTCAGTTTTTTTGAGGAAACCCCACACTCTTTTCCACAGTGGCTGTACCATTTTGCATTCCCACCAGCAATGAATAAGGATTCCAGTTTCCCTACATACTCGCCAACATTTGTTATTTTCTATGTTTTTTTTTAATCTTTGCCATCTTACAACCAAATTGGGTCGGGGCGGGGGGACCTGTTGCTGTCGAGTTGATTCCCATTCATAGTGAACGTTCAGCACAGGGTAGAACTGCCCCATGAGGTGTCCAAGGCTGTAATCTTTAAGGAAGCAGACTGCCACATCATTCTCCCATGATGTGAAATGGTATCTCATTGTGGTTTTGATTTGCATCTTTCTGATGGCTAGTGACATTGAGCATCTTTTCATGTGTTTGGTGACCGTTTGAATATCCTCTTAGGTGAAGGGTTTATTTAAGTCATTTGCACATTTTATGATTGAGTTCTCTTTTTGTTGTTAAGTTGTTAAAGTTTTATATATATTTTCTTATTAGACTCATATCGGATATATGGCTTCTGAAGTTATCCTCCAAGCCAGTATCTTGTTTTTTCACTTTTGGTGAAGTCTTTTGATGAAAAAAGTTTCTAATTTTTGTGAGATCCCATTTATTTATTTTGTCTTTTGCTGTTTATGCTTTTATTATTATGTTAGATGATGGCATTGTTAAAACCTAGGCCTGACAGCATTGCCCTGTATTTTCTTCTAAGAATTTTATGGCATTAGCTTTCACATTTAGGTCTTTAATCCATTTTGAATTTCTTTTTGTGTATTGAGTGGGGCATGTATCCTGTTTCATTTTTCTGCATGTAAAAATCCAATTTTCTTACCACCATCTATTGAAGAGACTCTTTTTTCTCCATAGAATTGGCTTAGTACCCTTGTCAGGGTTGCACAGCCAATTAATGCAATTACTGTTAATAAGCTGTACACTTGTAAAAATTTGAATTGGTAAAAGTTATGTGATAGATATATTTACAACAAAGACTTCCTGTACATAAGCTGAGGCTGCTTATGTACAACCAAACACCTCATAAGATTTGGTTCTTTGGTTTGGTGGTTTACGGTCATGGATTCATGGGACATCCCACTTAATTGGTCTAATAACATGTTTAGTGTCTGTTCTACTTGCCAGTTCATTGTGTAGTGCCTGGGATCTTAAACCTTGCAAGTACCCATCCAAAGTACAACAATTGGTCTCTATGTGCCTGGAGCAACAGAGTCAGGAAAGTAGGATGATATGGAATGTGTGTCTAATTTCCCTCATGAACAACTTCCTCCTTTGCCATGAGACCAGAAAAGGATGGTGCCTGGCTACAATTACTGAATATTTTGATCAAAGATTCTATATAAGAATTCTGATGAAAAGGGGGAAAATACAGAACAGAATTTTAACTTCTCATGGAATCCAGATTTTCTGGAGCCATGGAGGCTGGATGATACCTTGAAACTATTGCCCTGAGATAATCTTTAAACCTTAAATCAAATACACCTCTGAAGTCTTCTTAAAACCAAACAATAGCTTTGCTTAGCTAGTAAAGAATGTCTTTTATGATCTATCTATATGGCATCAAATTAACAATGGTAACTGGAAAGATTGCATATGAAACTTAGGGGACAGCGAGTTTATGCTAATGGGGGAGAGACAACTCGAAAAGAAGGGTGAGAATGGTTGCACAACTTGAAGAATGTAATCAGTGTCACTGAATTGTACATGTAGAAATTGGTAAATGTTCTGCTGTGTAAATTCTCAGCAACAACAAAAACAAATTATTAAAAAAAAGTAAACAACAAAAGTTGGTGAGGATGTGGGGAGATTGGAACCCTTATCCACTGATGGCATGAATGTGAAATGGTACAACTGCTGTGGAAAACAGTATGGTGATCCCTCAAAAAACAAAAAAACAGAACTACCTTATTACCTTGCCACTTCCAGGTATATACCCTAGAGATCTAATAGAAGCAACATTAACAGACATATGCACATTTATATTAGTTGTGGCACTATTCACAATATCAAAAAGATGGGAACAACCGAAGTATTCATCAGTGGATAGACTGATTAGTAAAATGTGGTACATGATACAATGGGACACTACTCAGCCATAAAGAAAAATGAGTTCCTGAAACATCTTGAAACATGAATGAACCTGGAGGACATTATGCTCAGAGAAACAAATCAGTCACAAAAGGACAAATATTATATGATTTCACTTATGAAATGACAAGACTAGGTATGTATACAGAGACCAGTGTTCATTGGTGGTTTCCAGGGGCGAGGGGGTGAAGGGGAATCATTTTCTAGATAGTAGTCTCTTTTTATGTTGGTGGGAAAAATAGCACCAAATGTGGATGAAGTATGCACAGCTATACTAGCTGATGCCAATTAAGTTGTATACAAGAAAAAAGATATATTGGTAAATATTATGTTATGTAAATTTTGCAACAACAATGAATATATAATGTATATAAAATTATATATATGTATATAAAACAAATAAGGGCTACAGATGCTGATACTTCTTAAACATAACCAATCACCTCAGGGGTTTAGTTTTCTTGATTTGAAGACTTATGATCATAGTCTCATGGGACAATTCAGACAATTGTCATAATATGGTTCATAAAGCTTAGGTTTTACACCTTAGTTTGGTGAGTAGTGTTTGGGATCTTAAAAGTTTGCAAGAGTCATCTAAGACACTAGTATTGGTCTCTGTTTGTCTGGAGCAGAGAGAGAGAAAACCAAGTTTCAGAGAGGAACTGGACCACAGGACTAATTGTGTCCATGAACAACAGCTTCCTCTGCCTTGAGACCAGAACTAGATGGTTCCCAGCTACCACTACTGACAGTTCTTACCAGAGTCACCATAGAAGGATCCTGACAGAAAGGGAGAAGAACCGTGTAACAGAACTTCAAATTCTCAAAGAATTCAGACTTACTGGAACCACTGAGACTGGAGGAATTCCCAGAATATTGCCCTAAGATTCACTTTAAACCTTAAACCAAAACTATCCCCTGAAGTTACCTTTTAACTAAATAGTACACTAGCTCAGAAATGTAAAGAAAGTTATCCTTGAGTCTTGCACTCCTTTAAAAAAAATTATATGAGACCAAGTGGACAACATTTACTCTAAAGCATAGATGAGAAGGTTGGGGGAGGGGGTAGTGAGACTAAGTTAATGAGAATGGAACAACTGGAATGAAATAGTGAGAATGTTGACACAATGTGAAGAATGTAACCAAAGGTCTCTGAACATTATATGTAGACATTGTTGAATGGTAACCTGTTTTGTTGTGTATACTTTCACCAAAAATACAATAAAATATATTTTAAGAAGTGTAGGATATATTGAAGGCAGTCAGAGGGAAATTTATAGTAATAAATGCCTAGACTGAAAAAGAGGGAAGACCTCAAATCAACAGTCTAACTCTACAGCTTGAAGGAATAGAAAAGATAAAAGCCAAACTAAACCCAAATCTACCAGAATATAGGAAATAATAAAGATTACTAAAAGCTGATTATTTGAAAAGATCGATAAAATTGACAAGCCTTTAACTAGACTTATAAGAAAAAAACTGAGAGGATTCAAATAACCAAAATAAGAAATGAAATCACAGACATTACTGCACATCCAACAGAAATAAAAAGGATCATAACATAATATTATGAGATGTTGTACTCCAACAAATTTGAATATTAAGATGAAATGGACAAATTCTAAAAAAAAAAACATAACCTACCTAAACTAGCAGAAACAGAGCTAGAAAATCCCAACAGACCTATAAAAAGAAAGATTGAATCAGTCAGCAAAAACCTCCCAACGACAACAAAAATCCCTGCACTAGATAACTTCACTAGGGAATTTTACCCAGTATTCAGAGAAAAATTGAAACTAAACCTACTCAAACTTTTCCAAAGTATAGAAGAGGAAGGAATAGTCCCTAACTTATTCTATAAAACCAGCATTACCCTCATACCAAAACCATCACAAGAGAAGAAAACTACAGACTTATATCCCTCATGAATATAGATGAAAAATTCTCAATGAAACACTAGCAAACAGAACCCAAAAGCATACTAAAGAAATTATAACCGTGAATAAGTGGGATTTATCTGAGGAATGAAATGATGGTTCACCATTAATTAGAAGGTCTATCACCACATTAATAGAACAAAGAAAAGAACCTCATAGACCATTGCAATAGATACAGGAAAGGCATTTGGTAAAATCCAAAACCATTTTCTGATAAAAACTCATGATAAGATAGGAATAGAAAAAAAGTTCCTCAACATGATTAAGGGTTCTATAAGAAAACAAATGGCCAGCATTATACTAAATGGAGAAGGACTGAGAGCCCTCCTCTTAAGAATGGGTATAAGACAAGGGTGCTTACTATCACCACTTCTATTCAATATCATACTGGAAGTCCTAGCCAGAGCAACAAGTAACAATAAAGAAACAAAATATATCAAAATTGGAAAGAAGTAAAACTATATTTGCAGACAACATGGTCCTATAACTAGAAAATCCTAAAAAATCTACAAGGAAGCTTCTAGAACTAGTAGAAGAATTCAGCAAAGTTCCAGGGTACAAGTGTACAACATACACAAAACAGTTGGGTTTCTATACACCAATAAAGAGAAGGCTGAAAGGGAATCAAGAAAACAATTCCATTTATCATAATGTCTAAAAGAATGAAATACCTAGGAATAAACCTAATCAGGGATGTAAAGGATTTATACAATGAAAATTATAAAATATTGCTGCAAGAGACCAAAATAAACTGAAAGACATTTTGTGCTCATGGATTGGACTAAATATTGTGAAAATATCAATACTACTGAAAACTATAAATTCAATGCAATCCCAATCAAAATTCGAACAGTATTTTTTACAGAAACGGGAAAAATAATCATTAACTTTATATGGGAAGGCACAAGGCCCTGAATAGTCACAGCAATTTTGAAGATGAAGAACAAGGAAGACCTCATACTTCCTAATTTCAAAGGGTATTGTATAGCTAATATATAGCTCCCCTCCCCACATGTCTGTCAGTTTGTCATACTGTGGGGGCTTGTGTGTTGCTGTGATGCTGGAAGCTATGCCACCGGTATTCAGATACCAGCAGGGCCACCCATGGAGGACAGGTTTTAGTTGAGCTTCCAGACTAACACAGACTAGGTAATAAGGACCCAGCAGTCTACTTCTGAAAAGCATTAGCCAGTGAAAACCTTATGAACAGCAGCAAAACATTGTCTGATATAGTGCTGGAAGATGAGCCCCCCAGGTTGGAAGGCACTCAAAAGATGACTGGGGAAGAGCTGCCTCCTCAAAGTAGAGTCGACCTTAATGACATGGATGGAGTAAAGCTTTCGGGACCTTCATTTGCTGTTGTGGCACGACTCAAAATGAGAAAAAACAGCTGCAAACATCCATTAATAATCGGAACCTGGAATGTACGAAGTATGAATCTAGGAAAATCGGAAATCATCAAAAATGAAACGGAATGCATAAACATCGATATCCTAGGCATTAGTGAGCTGAAATGGACTGGTATTGGCCATTTTGAATTGGACAATCATATAGCCTACTATTCTGGGAGTGACAACTAGAAGAGGAATGGTGTTGCATTCATCGTCAAAAAGAACGTTTCGAGATCTATCCTGAAGTACAACTCTGTCAGTGATAGGATAATATCCATACGCCTACAAGGAAGACCAGTTAATACGACTGTTATTCAAATTTATGCACCAACCATTAGGGCCAAAGATGAAGAAATAGAAGATTTTTATCAGCTGCTGCAGTCTGAAATTGATCGAACATGCAATCAAGATGCATTGTTAATTACTGCCGATTGGAATGTGAAAGTTGGAAACAAAGAAGGGTCAGTAGTTGGAAAATATGGCCTTGGTGATAGAAACAATGCTGGAGATCAAATGATAGAATTTTGCAAGACCAACGACTTCTTCATTGCAAATACCTTCTTTCACCAACATAAACGGCGACTGTACACATGGACCTCGCCAGATGGAACACACAGAAATCAAATTGACTACATCTATGAAAAGAGACGATGAAAAAGCTCAATATCATCAGTCAGAACAAGGCCAGCAGCCGACTGTGGAACAGACCATAAATTGCTCATATGCAAGTTCAAGATGAAACTGAAGAAAATCAGAGCAAGTCCACGAGAGCCAAAATATGACCTTGAGTATATCCCACCTGAATTTAGAGACCATCTGAAGAATAGATTTGATGCATTGAATACTAGTGACCAAAGACCAGACGAGTTGTGGAATGACATCAAGGACATCATCCATGAAGAAAGCAAGAGGTCATTTAAAAGACTGGAAAGAAAGGACAGACCAAGATGGATGTCAGAGGAGACTCTGAAACTTGCTCTTGAGTGTCGAGCAGCTAAAGCAAAAGGAAGAATTGATGAAGTAAAATAACTGAATAGAAGATTTCAAAGGGGAGCTCAAGAAGACAAAGTAAAGTATTGTAATGACATGTGCAAAGAGCTGGAGATGGAAAACCAAAAGGGAAGAACACACTCAGCATTTCTCAAGCTGAAAGAACTGAAGAAAAAATTCAAGCCTCGAGTTGTAATAGTGAAGGATTCTATGGGGAAAATATTAAACGACGCAGGAAGCATCTAAAGAAGAGGGAAGGAGCACACAGAGTCATTATACCAAAAAGAGTTAGTCGATGTTCCACCATTTCAAGAGGTGGCATATGATCAGGAACCGATGGTACTGAAGGAAGAAGTCCAAGCTGCTCTGAAGGCATTGGCAAAAAACAAGGCTCCAGGAATTGATGGAATATCAACTGAGATGTTTCAACAAACAGATGCAGCACTGGAGGTGCTCATTCGTCTATGCCAAGAAATATGGAAGACAGCTTCCTGGCCAACTGACTGGAAGAGATCCATATTTATGCCTAATCCCAAGAAAGGTGATCCAACTGAATGTGGAAATTATAGAACAATACCATTCATATCATACACAAGCAAAATTTTGCTGAAGATCCTTCAAAAATGACAGGGAACTCCCAGAAATTCAGCCCAGTTTCAGAAGAGGATGTGGAACCAGGGATATCATTGCTGGTGTCAGATGGATCCTGGCTGAAAGCAGAGAATACCAGAAGGATGTTTACCTGTGTTTTATTGACTATGCAAAGGCATTCGACTGTGTGGATCATAACAAATTATGGAAAACATTGCAAAGAATGGGAATTCCAGAACCCTTAATTGTGCTCATGAAGAACCTATACATAGATCAAGAGGCAGTTGTTTGGACAGAACGAAGGGATACTGATTGGTTTAAAGTCAGGAAAGGTGTGTGTCAGGGTTGTATTCTTTCACCATACATATTCAGTCTGTATGCTAAGTAAATAATACGAGAAGCTGGACTCTATGAAGAAGAATGGGGCATCAGGTTTGGAGGAAGACTCATTAACAGCTTGTGTTATGCAGATGAGACAACCTTGCTTGCTGGAAGTGTAGGGGACTTGAAGCACTTACTAATGAAAATCAAAGACCACAGCCTTCAGTATGGATTGCATCTCAACGTCAAGAAAAGAACAATTCTCACAACTGGACCAATGAGCAACATCATGATAAATGGAGAAAAGATTGAAGTTGCCAAGGATTTCATTTTACTTGGATCCACAATCAACAGCCATGGAAGCGGCAGTCAGGAAACCACAAAACACATTGCATTGGGTAAATATGCTCCAAAGGACCTCTTTAAAGTGTTGAAGAGCAAAGATGTCACCTTGAAGACTAAGGTGCGCCTGACCCAAGCCATGGTAGTTCCAATCGCATCATATACATGTGAAAGCTGGACAATGAATAAGGAAGACCAAACAAGAATTGAGGCTTTTAATTGTGTTGGCAAAGGATATTGAATATACCATGGACAGCCAAAAGAATGAACAAATCTGTCTTAGAAGAAGTACAACCAGAACGCTCCTTAGAAGCAAGGATGGCGAGACTACGTCTTACATACTTTGAACATGTTGTCAGGAGGGACCAGTCCCTGGCAAAGGACATCATGCTTGCCAGAGTACAGTGTCAGTGGAAAAGAGGAAGTCCCTCAATGAGGTGGATTGACACAGTGGTTGCACCAATGAGCTCAAGCATAACAATAATTGTAAGGATGGCTCAGGACTGGGCAGTGTTTCGTTCTGTTGTGCATAGGGTCACTTTGAGTCAGATCCAACTCGACAGCACCTAACAACAACAACAGCATTATATAGCTACAGTAATAAAACAGCCTGAGACTGGTTTAAGGATAGATACATGGATCAATGGAATAGAATTGAGATCCAAGAAAGAAATCCATCTATCACTTGGCTGCTAACCAAAAGGTTGGCAGTTGGAATCCCCCAGCCACTCCTTGGAGGCATTTTTACTCTGTCCTATAGGGTCTCTCTGTAAGTTGGAATCGACTTGATGGCAATGGGTTTGATTTTTTTGGTTTGATGGTCAGCTGTTTTTCATCAAGGTTGCTAAGTCCTTTCAATGGGGAAGGAACAGTGTCTTCAACAAATGACGCTAGGAAAATTGAATCTCCACATGCAGAAAATTGGAGCAAGAGCCATATTTCACACCATACACAAAAACTAATTCAAAATGGATCAAGTACCTAAATGGTAAATCTAAAACCACAAAGTTCTTGGAAGAAACACACTCCCTCCTTGCTTATCAGCATTGTTAGGTTGTAAAGAACAGGTCATTATGTCAAAATCAGCATTATGTGAAAATGAGGGATTACCACATCAGATTACTAAATGGAGAATGACTGCATCATTACATAACTGCCAAATTACAGCATTGCATAACTGTAAAATTACAGCATTACATAACTACCAAATCACTGAGAATCATGGCCTAGCCAAGGTAACACATAACCTTAACCATCACAGCTAACATTACCCTTGCCTTGCACCTCAGTGTTTGTTACTGCCAGATATACTTTGTTAATGTGCAAAACAGACAGATAGTAGATTTTTTACTATTGACATAGATGTGAAATGTCAAATAATGAGATAGTCGATAAGTAAGAAGTGGGTGTATAGGGACAAAGCTATGGGGACTAGTTTTTTTAAATGATACATTATCAGTACAACAAAAATGCGTGAGCAGCACAAGACAAAATGTATAACTGGGACCTAATAATAAATGCTTATGTTCACCAAAATATTTTATCAAAAGAATAAAAAGGCAACCTACAGCTACAGACTGGGAAAAAATCCTAGAGAATGATATATTCAGTAAGGGTCTAATATCCAAAATATACAACTTAACAACAAAAATACAAATAACCCAGTCAAAAAATGGGCAAAAGACATGAGCAGACACTTCACCAAAGAAGATATTGAAGTGGCCAACAGACTCATGAAAAGGTGCTCATTGTCATGAGCCATTAAAAAAAAAGCAAAACCAAACCCACTGCCATCAAATCAGTTCAGACTCATAGCAACCCTACAGGACAGATTAGAACTGCCCCATAGGATTTCCAAGGCTGTAAATCTTTACAGAAGTTGACTGCCACATCATTGTCCTGCAGAGTGGCTGGTGGGTTTGGTTAACAGCTGGGTGTTTTAACCACTGTGCCACCAGGGGTCCTTATTAGAGACATGCAAATCAAAAGTACAGTGAGATACCGCCTCACCCCTACTAGAATGATAATGACCAAAAAACAACGAAACTAAAAACCAAAAAGTAACAAATGTTGGCGAAGATGAAGGAAGATCAGAATCCTTTTCCATTGTTAGTGGGAATGTAAAATGGTATGATCATTGTAGAAAACAGTATGGCCATTCATCAAAAAATTAAAATAGAACTCCCATAAACCAAAAAATTCCTGTTGCCATCAACTTGATTCTGACTCATAGTGGCCCTATAGGACAGAATAGAACTGTCCCATAGAGTTTTCAAGGAGCGGCTGATGAATTCAAACTTCTCACATTTTGGTTAGCAACCGAGCACTTAACCGCTGTGCCATCAGGGCTCCAAACTACCCTATGACCAAGGAATTCCACTTCTAGGCATATACACAGAGGCCTAACTATTTTTCCTTATGCCTACTGAAAAAATATGATATTCATTAATCTGGACTTTAATTTCATTACTGTATATCCATTCATCTTTTGATAGGCTATTTCCACCCTTTTGCTATTGTGAATAGTGTTGCAATGAACATACGTCTATATATGCCTGTTCATGTTACTTTTAGGTCCCTAGAGTATATACAGAAACTCTGGTGGCATAGTGGTTAAGTGCTATGGCTGCTAACCAAGAGGTCAGCAGTTGGAATCCACCAGGAGCTCCTTGGAAACTCTATGGGGTAGTTCTACTCCGTCCTATAGGGTCACTGTGAATCGACTTCATGGCAATGGGTAGTTAATATACAGGGCTAACAACAGAAACTACAGAAAGTAGTACTTAGGGCAATTAGTGTTAAATTGCTTGAATGATCTCTCACAGCTGGCAATGGAAAATGTGATGGCCAATAGAAACTGATAATTGGTACCCCACCTCAAGTGCCCGTCTGTGATACAGTTGGCCTCTATTCCCTTTGAGCAGCAAAGGAAGAAGACCCAGGAATCACAGGAGTTAGACTGCAGATCTTACTACCTACATCAACTACTGCCTTCTTTGTCAGGAGACCAGAAGAACTGGATGTGCCAGCCTACCATTACTGAACATTTTGATCAAGGTCTCAGTAGATGAATCCTGATCAAAAGGGGGGAAAAGTGGAACAGAATTTCAAATTATTATGCAATCCATACTTACTGGACCCACTGAAACTGGAGGAACCCCTAATTCTATTGCCCTGAGAATATCTTTAAGTCTTGAACTAAAACTAGCCACTGAAATCATCATTACTCTAAACAACGGTTTAGCTAAATTAGTAAAGAGTGTTTGCTTTGAGCATTGTGCTCCTTTTAAGAATTATTTATATGTGATCAAATTGACAACAGTAACTCTAAAGCATAGATGGAAATTTGTGTGTGTCTGTGTGTATTGTGCATCATTGAATTGATTGCTACTCATAACTACCTATAGGACAGATCACAACTACCCCCACGGGGTTTCCTAGGCTGTAACCTGTACTGGAGCAGATGGCCAGGTCTTTTCTCCAGCAGAGCTTCTGGTAGGTTTGAACCACTGACCTTTCAGTTGGCAGTGGAGCACTTAATCATTGCACCACCAGGGCTTCTTAATAAAAAATCTGTTGTTGTTGTTAGGTACCATCGAGTTGGTCCCGACTTGTAGTAACCCTGTGTACAACAGAACGAAACACTGCTCCATCCTGTGTCATCCTCACAATTATTTTTATGCTTGAGCCCATTGTCGCAGCCACTCTGTCAGTCCATCTCATTGAGGGTGTTCCTCTTTTGCTCTGACCCTCTACTTTACCAAGCATGATGTCCTGCTTCAGGGACTGGTCCCTCCTGATAAGATGTCCAAAGTACGTGAGATGAAGTCTAGCCATTCTTCCTTCCAAGGAGCATTCTGGCTGTACTTCTTCCAAGACAGACTTGTTCATTCTTCTGGCAGTTCATAGCCTATTCAATATTCTTAGCTGACATCATAATTTAAAGGCATCAATTCTTCTTCAGTCTTCCTTATTCATTGTCCAGCTTTCACATGCATATGAGGCAATTGAAAATACCATGGTCAGATGCACCTTGGTCCTCAAAGTGACATCTAAGAAGTTTATCCATTGCCGTCGACTCAATTCTGACTCATAGCGACCCTATTGGACAGAGCAGAACTACCCCATAGGGTGCCCAAGGAGCACCTGGTGTATTTGAACTGCCAACCTTTTGGTTAGCAGCTGAACTCTTAAGCACTACGCCACAAGGGTTTCCTCTAAGAAGTTTAAACGCGTTGCCATTGAGTTGATTCTGACTCATAGTGACCCTATAGGACAGAGTAGAACTGCCCCATAGAGTTTCCAAGGAGTGCCTGGTGGATTTTAACTGCCAACCTTTTGGTTAGCAGCCATACCACTTAACCACTACACCACCAGGGTTTCCCTAAGAAGTTTAAGGGGTAGTAAAGTCAAAGGTGGTGAAACAGTATGAGTAGAGACAGCAAGAGTGGTGACACAACATGAAGAATGTAACCAATGTCATTGAAGTGTACATGTAAAAAAAATGGATGTGTTCTGCTGTATATACCCTCACCAAAAAAAAAAAATCACCAATTTCATTGATAGTGTTGAGACCGTATTCAGATCAACAAGTGTCTGCTTCAGTGTCTGCCAGGCTAATATTATTAGAGAAGATATATTATTTTCCTTGCTATTTTTGGAATGGCTGTTTATCATATTCCTCAGTTCATATATTATCCTTCTTTGTTCTTGTAAGGACAGTATTTTATTTTATGGATCTCTCTATTCATCCATCTACTCCCCTTTAATCCCATAACACACACTCATTACCCACCAACCCCCACCATAGACAACCATGCTATATGAGTTTTGAGTATATGTGTGTTTTCATTTTTAATTTATGCAAATTTTATTGTTATAAATTACACTTTATTTCTTTGTTTTTAAAGATCTATTCATGTTGTCATGTGTACATCTAAATCATTTCTTCTAGTTGTTGTTGCACAATACCCCATGATACGCATCTCCAGCCTGTTATGTCAGACAGACATCCATGTTGCTTCCTACTCCCTGCTGCCATAAACAGCACTGCAGTAAACACCCTCATACATGCTCCTTTAAGGATCTGAATTCAAATGTCTTAGGGTTATATACACAAAACAAAATTTCTAGGTCTAGGTATATTTAAACTAATTATTGAAAGATTGTTCTTCAGTATGGCTGCAACAATCTATAGTCCCATTAGCAAAACACGAGGGTTTTTATTTTCACATATTGCAGCCAACACTTGCCATTATTTAGTTTTCTAATTTCTGCAAGTCTGATTGGCATAAAGTATTTTCTCTGATAAGCATCATTTCCTATGGTTGTTGACCTTTCTCTGTGTTTTCTCTTATATAAATTACCTGTTCATATACTTGACCATTTTTCGTTAGAATTGATTGCATTTTTATTTTGATTTTGAGGAGGTTCTTGCGTATTCTGCATAATCAGTCATTTGGGTGTTTTGTTGTTGTTGTTTTGTTTTCTCTTATACTTTCTACCATTATATGTATATTTCTTTCCTTTCCTTTTGGTGTTCACTCTCTTACTGTTTTTCCAACTTCTTGAATTGAATGTTCAGATTTTTTATTTTTTCTCCCTTCTTTTTCCCTGTTAAATTTATTTGAAGTTATAAACTTCCAAGTATTGTTTTAATCATGTAACACAAATTTTATAATCTAATGCTTTTATTATCATTCAGTTCTAAATAGCTCTCTGTTTCCATTATGATTTCCTTTATAACCCGTGTGATTTAACAAGGTACTATTTAATTCCCAAGCATGTGGTTGTAGAACATAGTATGTATGGTTCTTTTATCCATTGGAATTTATTGAGGATTTCCTTGTGATCAAATAAATGGTCTGTTTTTATAAATATCTGAGAGTGCTCTAAAATAATGTGCATTATCTATTGTTGAGTTAGAAAAATATGAATGTGTAATAAATGCCTCAGCCTTATCCATAGCCATACTGTTGTTTAAGTTCTCAAATCCACATTGCTTATATTGTCCAGATCCTAAGATCCTCATCTTTCTTTTAAAGTTGTTTTACTCTGAAAAAGCAGAAGCTAAAGAAATTTCCTGTAATCATTCTCAGTTCCACTTCAAGATGTCCTCTATTCTAGGCTGTACACACATCTATCCACTTCCAGCACACACGCACGCACACACACACACACACAAACTCACACACCTGTGAAAGACAGGCTTCCCAAGGCAGTCTAACCATGGGATTCATGTGAGGTTTTCTTTTTATTAATTTCTGAAGTCTATTTTTTTGTTTGTTTTGTTCTTGCTTGTATAATTTCTTCTGGGTTGATATTGGGGAAGAGAGCCAGTAGATAATCTTCTTCTTAGAAAAAACAGAAGCCCTCCCTAAAATATATATCTCAATATTATAATAATTTATGAACAAGAATAAAAGGTGTTTTTATTCTTACTTATAAAAAAAATCAATTAACAAGTAAAACTTTTGATAGGATCTCCATAAGATGGTTTGGTAAAAGAACCTGGAAACCTTACTATAATACCTTTCACTGTGAACAGATTTCAGTTTAACAGAAGTGCATCTTAAACCCTTTCCAAATGGGTTTAGTTGAGACATAAAAGACCTTGCTTTAAGGCAGACTCATCATTGTAATTTGTTCTCAATATGCTGTTTTCTCTGACTAAAAAGGTAGATGAATTGATTTTTTCATGGAGACACCACTAATCATCAGGTGGAATGGTACTCATGGAGAATACTATATTTTTTGCTCTGATGTGCTGCGTTTTAGAAGATCAAAAAGCGTATCCTCCAAACTTACCTTTTAAAAGCATTCTAGATATTCATAGAATATTATTCAGTAAAACAAAACAAAAAGGAACACATTTTATGGGAAAATTCATTGTTCTGATTGTGTTCATGCTTTCAAGTCAGAATTATGTCAAATGTTTTTGAGTTGATAAACTCATAGAGTCCAAGATGAAAATGATTCATGTATGTATTTTTCCTAGTAGGCAGCCTTATGAGTGATTATATTGTGAAAGATTACTATTTTGAGTATGAACAAGAGCATAATACAAATAACTTCATCTACATAAAATTTCTGAATTATTTTCATGCTAGGATAATTGAGAGAAAAAAAAAATTGAGAGAAGGCTTTGAAATTCCAAGCCAAGTGTCGTTAGCCAGATGATTGTTGTGTTTCCCTGTAAGACACCACCATCACCACCATCCTTCAATATGTAATGAAAGTTGATTCAGTTGATGTGTAAGAAGAATTGATTCAGCTTCAATCTGTAACATCGGAGTTATAAATGGTTCATAGATTCTGGATATTATACCTAATGTTCAGACCTGAATGGACCTATATCTATTTGTAAAGTACATTTGGTAAAGATTACTTTTCTGAGAAACATTTCTCACAGACACCTGCTATGGTACCTAAAATACTTATCCTACCAATGACTCTTTCATCCATTTACCTGGGTGATGGTAGATGTTAAAATATAAGTCTTATTTGAAAAGGAAAAGTTATTAATACATTGACTTAAGTTACTTAGAAGTTCTGATAATTACAGTGTCCTGATGTAGTTCTGAAAGTAGAGGGAATGGTTGAGAACAGGACAAACTCCCATACCTGTGGGATATAGCATGAAGGTACTGGGTATCTAGAAAACTAAAGCTGTCAGAGTTCAAGGGAAAGAGGTTTGAGGACAATATAGGCCAAAATTTCTTTTATTCCACTCACAGTTATCCCAGCAGAGACATGTGGAAACCAATCATGATGTCTGAAGAAAAATCAAGACCCTGTGCCATCTATAAACTGAAATATGTTGTAATTAATTAATATCATTTATTAACACCACCATTTCCAAAAAGTGCTAATATTCAGATCATTATAGATAAAAATCAAACCATTCATGCCTTTAAGAATAATAATATATTCCACGGGATGGAAGAAAAAAACAATTTTTATAGTAATTATTTTTCTGGAAAGCAACATTTTGAAATGAATTCAAATAGAGAGTAGAGAGAGAATAAAGTGGCCAGGAATATTTCTGTGTTCATGAGTCATAGAGAGTAGGTTGAGGAGACTTAACTGTGTGCTTAGGGGAGAAAGTTAGGAGATCGTGTTAAGAAGAGAGACCCTTTTTGCAGATCCTTTGCCATTTACAGTAAGGTTCGAAGATTTGGAAGTATTTGGATTAAAAGAGATGCTAGGATGCTAAGAATTCTCTAAGGAGAGATAGAGGTTGGTGAGGAAGTTGGGTTAATGTTTGAAGACTTCTGGTTTATATGACATATCTTTAAATGTAACTTGAAGGTCTTGATAGGCATTTCCTTCACTTGCATTATGAAGAAGGGTGGAACCATTTCTGTTAGATTCATTCTTCTTAGCTTGCGTAGCAAAACTTGTGCTGGTAAACTCAGGCAAATGGGAATAAAACTTGTTTATGGGAAATTGGATTGAAGAAGGAGCATAGAGAAACTGTTACTTTTGTAGGTGTCTACCCTCTGCTATTCTCTTAGCCATTTATTTTAAATGACTTTGAGTATAATTTATTGCCCGTGTATTTAGAGACTGAACATGCGTTCACTAGGAAAAAATTAAAGAAAATAATCATAAATAATTTTAAGTTGCCAAAGATATCAAATTCTCAATTTCATATACAGCTAAACAACAAAAATACATTTGGAGAAACTATACAATTCATGTTTTCAGAACAAATAAAGGAAACAAAAATATGACCTGGGAAAGATAGAAAAAGACAGTGTTGTTTAATAATGGAAATATTCAAATTGTTGTAGAATATCATTCCATGGGGTCTTTTTCTAAATCTGTTTGTGTACATATAACCAAAAAACCATTGCCCTCTAGATTCCAACTCATAGCAACCCTATAGGACAGAGTAGAACTGCCCCATAGGGTTTCCAAGGCTGTAAATCTTTATGGAAGAAAACTGCCACAGCTTTCTCCCATGGAGCACAGCTGGTGGGTTCAAACCGCCAACCTTTCAGTTAGCAGCTGAGTGCTTAATCACTGTGCTACCAGGGCTCCTTTTTGCATATATGATGTGGGTAAAATTAGTAAGAATAAAATAATGGCATTATATGTGTATTTTCTGTAGTTTCCATTTACATGACCATGCACCTGGTTAGATAAGGTGAATAAATGATGTAAACAATCATTCTGGCATGAATCTGTTATTTGTTTTTACTGTGTTACTTTTTATCTTTCAGTTTATTGCAAAAACCCCAAAATCCTATTTTGCCAAAGCATTCTTTTAAAAAAATATTTCTCCCACCTCACTGAAAAATGGATGTCTTTCCTCTCTATAACTCCTCCGCTCCCCCATTAAATATTAATTCTGGCAGGAAACGGCATCTTGGTGTTTGTAATGACATGTCAGAAAAATAACTTTGTAGGTTGTATTGGCCGTCTAATCTTAATGTGAGATTGTCTCTACAGCCCTTAAATTACATATTGCTTGTGTAAAGTGTGCTTCAAAATAGTTTCTCAAGAACAAATGCCAAAGAGATTTATTTACAACAAAACTTTTTCTCAACAAATTTTTGAGAAAAACTGGCTTTTAAAGTGCATGCAGCGATAGCTGGATCAGAATGATGCTTTGCCAAAAAAAAAAAAAAACACTATGTTTAATAATACACTTTAGTATCTGAAATATGCTAAAAATCTTGAGTCAAGAGTGCCTACTTGAACCCTAGGTCGTACTTGAAATGATAAAATGATGTTTAAAGGGAGAAGAGCAAGAAAAAGGTTAGAATGACCCTGTGTTTTGTAATGGGTTTACAAAATGTGAATTACCTTCTTTGCAGTTAAGAGGGCATAGCATTTCTTTACTGTGATTTGATTTTGGTTAGAATTACATTGTACGTTTTCGAAGAAGTTTTATTTTTCTAAGTGCTTTTCTTTTGCGTGTTTTCTTAGTTTTGTTAGTAAAATGAAGAAGGTTGATTCTGTGTTTTAACAGAGAAGATAATGTCCAGGAATAAATGATTGATAGTGGAAATATGTGAGTTATTTTATTGAGGAAGGTGGACTGGATTTCCCAGATCTTTTATTAAGAAAGTTTTTTCAGTTACGCTTCTTGTATGAGGAATTTTAATACTTTATTATGTGTACAGAGTATGAAATGTGAAGTTACAGTTATGTTGATGCATTACCTTAAATAAGAATGGATTTTTAGTAGTGATGCAGAAGACGTTACAAAAATTGGCCTTTGATTTTCAGGACAAACTAGTTTTAGAATGCACTTTTTTTGTCTTCCTGTGAATTTGTGTTTTCCTATGTCGTGTTGTATGTGTGTATGTGTGTGTGTGTATGTGTACAGGCCAGAACACGCTTTAGTTATTTATAATATGTACCACGTCACATCTTTATCTTTCCTTTTTTAAAGTTTTAGGTAGTTATTTTTCTGTAGATTGAATTACAACAGTAATACACATCTGTTGTGAAAAAATTCAAACATCGCAGAAGTGTAAAAAATGCAAGTCACCCCACCCTTCTCTATTCTCTGAACAAAATCCCACTCCCCAGAAGTAACTGTTCTTAATTGTTTGATGTTCATGCTTCTGGCATGGTTTTCTATACTGATTAAAAATAAAACGTATAGACACACACACGTAAAATGTCATATGTGGTTTTTCAAAGCCAAGATGTGATCATACTATATCGTTTGTTTTGGAAATTGCTTCTTAAAGATTTTAACATATAGAATCCACTTTTCTTAATTTTAGTTTTTATTTTAAAATAGATTTATAAATAATAAAACAATGAATGTCCATGAGCCTTATGTATTCCTGCCCTGTTTCATCCCACATGCCTCCCCCTCCCTGAATATTTTTTAGTCATTTTTAAAAATAATTTTGTTACATAAGTATGTATACATAATCAATATATTATTTACTTTTGGTTGTGTTGTAGCTATAAAAATGTTATCGAACTGTTTGTAGCCTTCTGATACTTGTTTTATTCATTCAGTATTGTTTCTAATATCTATTCATTTTGTTTTATGTAGAAGTTCCCTCACTTTCACTGTTGTATAATATTTCATGTGTGACTGTGCTATAGTTATTTTTATACATTCGTTCATTAATGGGCATTCAGGTGACTTCTGGGTTTTCTTTCCATTTTTTTTTCTTAATTAAACAATGCTGCTATGAACATTTTACTATACATCTCCTGATGTACTACACAAGAATTTCTTAAGGATAAATACCTAGGAGTAAAATTGCTGGACTGTAGGGTATCCAAATGTTCAACTTTACAAAATGACAGTAAATTATTTCCCAAATTAGCTGTACCAATTTGTACTCCCCCACCAGGAATATAAGGGTTCCTGTTAATCTACCCTCTGCAATACTCTGTGTTGTCTGACATCTCAATTTTTTGCCAATCTAATGGTGTAACATGGTATATTATTGTGCACATAGTTTGCATTTCTCTGATTATTGAGTTCACCACTTTTTAATAAGTGTCTTGGCTATACACGTTTTATCTTCTGTGAAATATCCGTACAAGTCTTTTGCCCATTTTCTTCTGTTGGGTGGTCTTTTTCTTCTTATTAGTTTGTTTTCCTTTGTATAATCTAGATACTAATCCTTTAAGATTATGTGTTTTGAAAATTTCTCCTCCCAGTTTATAGACTGTCTTTTCTCTTTCTTCACGGTGTTTTGTTAACATAGTAGAATTTATCAATCTTTTTCTTGATAGCTAGTGTTTTTTGTATATCGTTTAAGAGATTCCTCCTTATCCCAAGGTCAGAAAGATGCTCTCCAGTATTTTCTTCTAAAAGTCTTGAAATTTTTCATCTTGCACTTATTAATCCATCTGTGTGGTGTTTTTTTTTTTTTTTGCATAAGATAGGGTAGTGTCTTGGTTACCTAGTACTGCTGTAACAAAAATTACCACAAGTGGGTGGCTTTAAAGAACAGAAATTTGCGTTCTCACAGTTCAAGAGGCTAGAAGTCCTAATCCAGGATGTGACTCCAGAGGAGGTCCTTCATTGTTGGTAGACCCAGAAGTTCCTTGGAGTTCCTCAGTGTTCCTTGTGTCTGTCTTCCCCCGTGTGTGTCTCTGTTCCTATTTTGCTTTTCATAACTCAGAAGCGATTATGTTTAGGACCCATCCCACCCTGGTAGCGCATCATTAACAGAACAAAAGAAAGACCTTATTTCCAAACAGAGTCACATTTACAAGTACAGGGTTTAGGACTTCAACACATATTTTGGGGGGACACAATTCAATCCATAATAGAGAGAGATCTAATTTTATTTTTCACCACATGAATAACTAGCTCTTCCAGCTCCACTTATTGAACAGCTACTGTCTATCAACTCTTCCACAACTCCACCTCTTTCATATAGCCAAAGTTCCATAGATGCATAGATCAATTATGGGGTGTTCTATTTTTGTTCCATTGGTTAATTTGTCTATCCCTGTGCCAATACCACACTCTTGATTACTATAGCTTTCCAGTAAGTCTTCATATTTGATAGGACATCTCTACTTACATGCTCTAATGTGGCATTTCTCACACTTGCTCATAAGTATCACCTGTAGAATTTATAACATACATGTAGATTTCTGGTCCCTACCCTAGACGTACTAAGTAACAATAATAAATGGTTATCTTGTGCTTTTTATATATTAGCCACTATTTTACATATATTACCAAAAACCAAACCAAACCATTGCCATCGAGTCAGTTCTTACTCATAGTGACCCTATTATGTATGTACAATTTACACATACATTTGCATATATGTAAATACAGATTATGTAAATTTGTGTACACATTTTCTTATGTGTACTAGGCTCTGGGCGGTGCAAGCAGTTACCGATCAGCTGCTAACCTGAAGGATGGCGGTTCAAAGCCACCCAGCAGCTTTCAGTAG